>NC_079894.1:22720-177588 GCF_024868665.1 Triplophysa rosa | reverse complement strand
CATTGTGAAAAGCGCTATATAAATAAAATTGAATTGAATTGAATTGAATTGAGAGTGTGTCAGCCCTGTAATTTGGAGTCTGAATCTGAAAATGAAGAAGAAGGTGATGATAAGGAGCCGACTTTACAGATGTCTTAGAAGCTCTTTCAACCGCATCTGGTGATGGACAGTATAGCCTCCCTCCACACTACAGGTGTGCATCACACACAATTAACCTCATTTCAACAAGCGATGTTGACAAACATCTAAATTCCTGTGCAGACACCAAGGCTGTATATAGGAGTAGTATTGCAAAATGCTCTGCTATTTGGACTAAAGCAAGTCGATCAACATTAGCCTCTGACCAGGTGGAGGAAGTCAGCCGCAGGAAACTAATGGTACCCACATCCACAAGGTGGAATTCCCTGTACGAGGCCATTTCCAGAATCATCACAATTCCGATGAATGAGCTGAATCCCCTGTGTGTAAAACTGGGAATCAAGTGCCTTAATGAAAGGGAGAACCTATTCTTACAAGAGTACTGCACCGTGATGAAGCCCCTGACCGTAGCACTGGACATCTTACAAGGGGATGAGTGCACCTATAGGGCTTTACTACCAACACTCACAAGCCTGATGTCAAAGACCCTTGCCCTGAAAGATGACCTCTCTAGAATGACAGCCAGCCTTCCAGATGTCATTGTAAAGGTAAGATTATTATTTGATAATTGATTTGGGTGGATTTGTTGAATTTATTATACCATTCATGGTGGGCAGATCTTACACTTTGTTTGTTTTAAGCAGTGAGTACAATTATTAAAATGATAGAATAAAATGAAAGATCAATTATTCATCCCCTGTTCAATATCAGGGATATTGATCTTCATTAATTATGAATATTAATCTTAACATCAATAGAAGATTGTAATAAAGAGGTCAAAACAGCCTCAACCAAAATTAAATACAGTATTAATAGCACATGAGATGGTTTAGGTCAGTAAAGCCCACAAACTAGTTAAAATAGCCAATTTATATAGTAAAATAAATACATTCTTAGTTATATCATATTGTGTTTTACAGGCCATCAAGATTCGTTTTGATGCTGTACTGGATAGCCAAGAAGGACTTCTTGCAGCGGCCACTTGTCCCAAGTTCAAACTTCGATGGCTGAGAGATGAATGTAGGAGAGTGCATTTGAAGGATCTTCTGACAACAGAGTGTCGTAAAGCTGCTCCTGCAGCTGACAATGCTAATGTGTCCCAACTGGCAGCCAGCCCAGTTGAAATTTACTTTTTTGATTTTGAGAACCAGCCCACAGAAAGCTTCTCAGTAGAAAAGTAAGTAACTGACTATTTAAGGTCAGGGTATGAGCTTGAGATTCTGAATCAGTTCCCAAACTTCAAAAAGATGTACATGAAATACAACACTCCAACTCTATCCAGTGCACCAGTGGAATGGCTGTTCAGTTTAGGTTGATTGGTGCTTTCCCCGAAAAGGAACAGACTGTGTGATAGGAGGTTTGAGAAGCTTCTGCTGATGCGATATAACCACTGTTTCACTCCGAAAGAAAACAAAAAAACATAGGGCCTTGTCAGGGTCTCTATAAAATGAGACTGGACTAACAGCCTAAATGTGGCATGCAACAGCATTTTCTGTTTTGGTAAACTCGTTTTTACTCCTCTCTGCACTTCTCTTACTTACTCTAAAAGACATAAATGTTAATAATTTGGAATACAGTCAGGAGAGACTTTCATTTTAATTATTTAATTGCTGTATTTTATTTACATTTATTCGAATGAAGGATTTTGCAAAAAAAACATTTTACACTGGGTTCCAAATTATTATGCAAATGATATCTTTCTCTGGTTTTCCTAATTTGTCGATGCAAATGACAGTCAGTATAATTTTCAAGTAATCAACAGTTAGGGTACATTTGGAATTTTATTGAACAAACCTCCCACTGACAACAGTATTTATTTAAAAAATGAAAAACTCAAAATGCACTGTTCCAAATTATTATGCACAACAGAGTTTGAAAACATTTCATAGGTTGTAAAAAACTGAAAATGGTCATTTGTTGAATTTGCAGCATTAGGAGGTCATATTTACTGAAATCAAAAGCTATTTCAATCAAAAACATCCTAACAGGGCAAGTTACATGTTAACATAGGACCCCTTCTTTGATATCACCTTCACAATTCTTGCATTGAACTTGTGAGTTTTTGGATAGTTTCTGATTGAATTTCTTTGCAGGATGTCAGAATAGCCTCCCAGAGCTGCTGTTTTGATGCTAACTGCCTCCCACCATCATAGATCTTTCGCTTGAGGATGCTCCAAAGGTTCTCAATAGGGTTGAGGTCAGGGGAGGATGGTGGCCACACCATGAGTTTCTCTCCTTTTATGCCCATAGCAGCCAATGACACAGAGGTATTCTTTGCAGCATGAGATGGTGCATTGTCATGCATGAAGATGATTTTGCTACGGAAGGCATGGTTCTTCTTTTTGTACCATGGAAGAAAGTGCTCAGTCAGAAACTCTACATACCTTGCAGAGTTCATTTTCACACCTTCAGGGACCCTAAAGGGGCCCACCAGCTGTCTCCCCATGATTCCAGCCCAAAACATGACTCCGCCACCTCCTTGCTGACGTCGCAGCCTTGTTGGGACATGGTGGCCATCCACCAACCATCCACTACTCCATCCATCTGGACCATCCAGGGTTGCACGGCACTCATCAGTAAACAAGACTGTTTGAAAATTAGTCTTCATGTATGTGTGGGCCCACTGCAACCGTTTCTGCTTGTGAGCATTGGTTAGGGGTGGCCGAATAGTAGGTTTATGCACAACTGCAAGCATCTGGAGGATCCTACACCTTGAGGTTTTCGGGACTCCCGAGGCACCAGCAGCTTCAAATACCTGTTTGCTGCTTTGCAATGGCATTTTTGCAGCTGCTCTCTTAATCCGATGAATTTGTCTGGAAGAAACCTTCCTCATTCTGCCTTTATCTGCACGAACCCTTCTGTGCTCTGAATCAGCCACAAATCTCTTCACAGTACGATGATCTCGCTTAAGTTTTCGTGAAATATCTAATGTTTTCATACCTTGTCCAAGACATTGCACTATTTGACGCTTTTCGGCAGCAGACATATCCTTTTTCTTTCCCATATTGCTTGAAACCTGTGGCCTGCTTAATAATGTGGAACGTCCTTCTTAAGTAGTTTTCCTTTAATTGGGCTCACCTGGCAAACTACTTATCACAGGTGTCTGATATTGATTTCAGTGATCCAAAGAGCACTGAGACACAATACCATCCATAAGTTTAATTGAACAATATAAAATTAAATGTTTACGACACTTAAATCCAATTTGCATAATAATTTGGAACGCAGTGTATATGCTGGAACATGCAGAAATATAAGTTAACAGAAGAAGGATTTCCTTTATTTCATTAAAATATGGTGGAATGTGCAGAAAATAGGTTTAAATGTTCAAAAACTTTCTTCAAGTCAGAGACTGTTGCATTTAATTTAATAAAATTTTTGCTTGATGCAATGTGCATAAAATTAAAGGATTGAAACTAATAAAACAAGTTTTAAAAAAGAGAATGTTTCATTTGATTCAATTTTAGATGATGGAATATGCAGAAAGAATAGAATTAGGCTGAAAGGTCTATAGCTTTATAGCGTATTCAGGTCGTGCATCATGTTTTTGAAAAGTAACTTAGTAAAGTAACTAGTAAATTAACTAATTACTTTTGAAAATAAGTAATCAGTAAAGTAACTGTATTATTTTCTTGGAGAAGTAATCAGTAATCAGTAACTAATTACTATTTACAAGTAACTTGACCAACACTGGTCACAACACCACAAGACGTTGTTCCGATGTTTTATCTCAAGACATTTGTGTGGTATTTGTCCCGGAATGCACTTGCTGGTAGGACTAATTTCTTACACATCTCATCTGAAGGCGTTGCTTGAGCTGCATATGCAGTTTTCCGAGAGCGAGAGGAAGACAGACAGTGTACATGCACATGCGTTTGCTTCACTGAGAGTGAAAAGACAAGTATCTATATTTGATTTGTTTTCCTCGTATTTAACACCCCTGTCGTATAAGAAAAGTATTAAGAGAAAATGACACGGAGGTTTCTGTGTCAGCTGCGGTTCTCTCAGTGGCATAGAAAGCTTCCTGCTGTGTGTTTTAAGTCCCGTTTACCCATCCCACAGACGAATTTAACATGTTGTTGTTGTTGTTATTTTTGTGCTTCGTGTTTTATCTTTAACCCGCTGATTGTGTCATGTAGTTTGCCGTTACCTTTGATACATGCTTTAGTTTTTCGTCTGAACAGTCCTGTACAGTGCTCTTGCCATTGTTGTTCAAATGTTCATGCTGTCCATAAATATGAACAGTTATTTCTTCTCAGACAATGGAATTTGCCTGTCACTTTGTCTGTTGTTAGATACATATTCAGTGGTGGACAGTAGGCTACATTTAAATTAAACTGGGCGCAGTGATATGGAACTGTAATTCGGTCTACAAATCTGGAACTACTTCATAGGTGTGCGTTTAACTGAAAAATAATGCACACCCATCGAACGTTCATCAGCCAATCAGAATGAAGCGTTCAACAGCCCCGTGGTATAATGTATTATATCACATATCATGAATGAATCAGATGATGAATCATAAAAACACAAAATACATGCGCACGCACGCACAAGCGCACACAGACACCCACCTGGAAAACAGAATCCATGTGCTTCCCTTTGAAAGATCCATTTGTTGTGTTACTGTAATTTAACAATAAATGAAATATCTGTTTACATACAGTGAACACATGGATTAATGTGTGTATCTGTCAGTAAAGTGTTTAGTGAATATCTTCATCACAGACTCTGATCAGAGAATAAAGACTGATGAAGTGATTTACTCTCTAAACCATCAGACTGTTCTCACCTCACATCTGTATCATCACAGTCTCCTGAACTGAAGTTAGGTGGATTACGCATTGATCGATCACTCTTCATGGACACACAGCTGGGTTTAGGAGATTCTCCACGAGTCAAACTAAAACAACATTAAACAGACTTTACTTCATGTTCAGTGTTTCCCATTTTTCAATAAAGCACTTTTATTAATTAGATATTTCACCCATTAATAATCATTTATATAAATGATAAAATATATTTTAATATAATTCATAATAAAAATGTAAAAAGTTCTATGTCATGGTTCTGCCCCATCTTGTCTTGCTTTTCTTGATCTTGTGGCAGAGCCATGGCAGAACCTTTTGTTTCATGTGGAGAGACGCGTTTTGGCCCTTTTGGCTTGCCATACTCTCTCCAGGTCTCCTCATTGTTCCTGCCCTCTTGTTCCCTGTTAGTGCTCGTTATTAGTTCATGCCCCGCACCTGTTACCTCTTGATTTATCCCCTTTATAATGCCCTTGTGTTATCTGTCCCGTGTTGGTTCATTGTGTGTGTGTCACTCTTTGCTTGTGGTGAGTTCAGGTCTTGTCAGTGTAGTGTAGTGTAGTGTAGTGTAGTGTAGTGTAGTGTAGTGTAGTGTAGTGTAGTGTAGTGTAGTGTAGTGTAGTGTAGTGTAGTGTAGTGTCTAGTCATTTGTATTATTATTATGTTAATCTTAGTCTTGTTAGGTTTCAGTTTAGTCCTGTCCTGTCGTGTCGATTCCCCTGTTTTGTATGTTACCCCCACGTGGGTCTTTGTTTTGTATTTTTGTTATTAAAAGTCTGTGTTAACCCCTTACCCGCTGTCTGCCTGGGTCCTCTGTCCGTGCTCTACGCTCCCCGTCCGTGACAGTCTATCTACATTTCTTTCTAATAAAACCACAAATAATAATTAAACTTTAAACTGAAACCATTTCAAAGTAAAATAAGTGCTGTACATCTGGTCAGACCACATTAGCCTTCAGACTGTAACGAACACATGAATACTATAGACAGAACATTTCAACTATAATAAACAAATTGTGGTATTAGAATCGTCAATAATCTCACTTTGTCTCTTCTGGAAGAGATCATGATTAACACAGCCATGTCGAACGTAAAAGTTAATTCTTAAACCTGTAAACAAAATACTGATTGTTATGCATTCCTTCACATCAGGATCCTCCACAGCATACGTAGCTGCACCATTTGATTCTTAACAGTAAACTACATTTCCAAAACTCACTTTAAGTTTGAGTTTATAAACACACTTTTGATTCAAAAATAACACATACTTCCAAGAGCAGAGTTTCTTCAACCAATAAACTTAATGTGATGTTCAGAGCAAAACAATATTGAATCTACTGAATAAACATTAGACTATTGATACTTACTGTGTTTTTAGCTTGTTTATGTTTATTTTCTTGAACGAGGCTTTGCTGTAAAATGGCTCCTGATGTAATAGTTTCACTTTCACCTGCAGCTGTCGTGAGGAGGAGGAGCCACCAAACATGAGAGGCTTGTTCGACTTGATGTAGCGCCACAAGATCCGACAGGCGGTGACATCTAAGTACCGCGAGAGCGATTCGAAAGCAAAGTTTTTATGGTTTTAAGAAGCTCTCTCGCGGTACTTTGATGTCACCGCCTGTCGGATCTTGCGGCGCCGCATCAAGTCGAACAAGCCTGATGATGCATCACACACACGACCACACATACACTTCGATATTTTGATTATGTTCTACAACTATTGTAAATTAAAATCCATATCAAAAATGTGCTTTTAAAGTGAACCAACTGAGGTATAAAATATTTTGATAACAGCAGATTATCCACGTTTATGATAAAAAAACAAGCACTACAAAGTACAGGTTTACTTCTTCCACACAAGAACAAAACAGCAAAATCTGCAATGAAATATTTACTATGTACAGGTTCATTTTAAGACAGCATCAGATGCAGATGAAATATTCAAAACATGTTTTAACAGAATTGTGACAAATATTAAGAAAATTCATAAAAATACATTCTTAACTTTCACTAGTATCAGCTTTATTTCCAGATATGAAAACAAGGCTTTTTCATAAACAAAATATTTTCTTCATAAACATTATTTTCCAATTGACAGGAGCAAAATATCCATTAAAATCATCTGGAAACTGGAGATAAAACGAATAAATTGACATTTCAACATAATTGTACAGTATTAATATGAAACATTGTTATTAATGTCCTGATAACATCACAGTCCAGCAAAGAGTCAATGAGAACATTAAGACTTTCTGGTGTAATGCTTCTGGAGTCAAATATCCCTGAATGTGAATCACAATAAATAGCCAATAAAACAGATATTTACATGAATGATCATTTAATAAGACACAAAATGTTCTGTAATGAATCACTGAAGAGATTTTAATTGTACAATAACTCCTGACTGTCCTTTCAGCAATGATTTCACGCCTTACACTCTGCTAATATGTCTGTAAAGGGTTAACAGAGATTAAAACAGTTCTTCCACATTTTTTTCAACTATACTTAGTTTTTTCTTCAATTAAAAATGATTAAAATCACAATTAAAACAAAACATTTCACAACTATGATTAAAATCTGAATGATTTCATTACTTGTTAAATGTATGTTATGCAGTATCTCATAACATGACTGTTCAGATCATGTTAGTGAAACAGTGATCACTGTCCATCTGAAACACAAGAGACACTAGAAGAATAAAATGTCATCTGTATTTTCATGATCTTTGGCTTTACGGTGTCCTGGCTGTGTTGTGTTTGTGTTGTGAGGCTTCCTGCTCGTGTTTGAATGAGAGGACACAGAGCTGGACAACTTCTCTGGATGAATAAACATATCTGCAGAAACATCACAACAATACAGTTACTTATAGGACCGGTTTTACAGGCAAGGATTATCTTAAACCAGGACAAGGCCTTAGTTAAATTAGGATATTTAAGTTGTTTAAAAAAACATACTTAAAAAAACATTACTGTGTGCATCTTGAGACAAAACAATCACACTGATATATTTTGAGATATGTCAGTGTAAGTTGTTTTTGATCAAGATAACTTTAACATTTAAGTTAGTCTAGGACTAGGCTTAAGCCCTGTTGGGAAACCGCCCCATATTGTACGTATTACCAGAAACACACATATACAATATTGGTAACTATGACATATTTTTATATTTCAAACCAATTAAGTGATGACAGTTATTCACACACTTAGTAAAGTCCTCAACCTGTGCCACCATATATACTGCTTTTGGTTATCCCTCTTTCTTTAAATTATACACAATATTATTTCTGACAACTAAAAACAAAATACTACTACATATATAAAGACTCAATATTTAATTATATTTATACAGTATGTTCACCCAGTCCCAGTTAAGTAAGTAACCTCCGTTCCCTGATGGAGGCGTTGTGTCCATGATGTGACACCAGATGTTTGCTCTTGGGAGCCTAGTCCCCTCTGATCTTTCTAGAAAGACCAATGAAAATTGCCAAGTGAAAATTGCATGGCATTCACCGCCCCAGATATCCAGATATAAGAGCAAGTCTGTATGCTTCATGTATTCAGATTAATGCTGTGGCAGGAGGAACACAATGTCTTTTTCCCTCAATCTGGGAACAGGGGTTTCATATGTAACTGAGACATTCCCTTTCTGTCACTCAATGACTAAACTACACACCACATGTTGAACTGTTCTACTAGGTACAGCAGCGCAAACATGGGCAAGCTAATATGTGCCTTGTTGTGAGCGCTCAGTCCTAAGGCAAACTTTCAGTAAAGAGCAAGTTGACTTTCTGCCCATATGGTTGGAGCAAGCACCACAAAAGGCTATAGACGGTGGCATTCTCAAAAAATAGTTAGCCACCTAGCATGAAACAAGCTGGGAGAAGTTCTCCCTCACCTAGAAGAAGAAAAAAGGGAGACCACATCTAACTGGATATGGAAAACCTTTGGGATGGACCCTATTACAGGGTGAGGGTGCCCAGCCATAGTGTCCTAGGGCTACCAAGGGGAAGACCAATGGGACGGCACACATATGGAGCGCTGAGCTCTGGTACAAGGGCTTACATAAAGATGGTCAAACACATGAGTATCTAGCCTAATGGAGTAACTCCTTGAGCACTCAAAAGACCTTCACAGTGTCCATTAACTTGGTCCGTTAATATGGCACACATTTTGACAGTGTCTACGACTCAATGACTGAGGTGCCCTTGAGCAAGGCACCTTATCCCTACTTGCTCCCCGGGCGCTGCAGTGATAGCTGCCCACTGCTACGGGGGTGTACGTGTGTTCACGACTTGCTGTGCGTGTGTTCACTACTCACTGGATGGGTTAAATGCAGAGGTCACATTTTGGGTATGGGTCACATATCTGACAAATAGGTCACTTTCACTATGATAATGCAAGACCTCTGGTGGAGTGCACACACACTCCAACTGGGCACTGCAGATCTTGAGACTGGTATATGCAAAAATACTGGAATTAACAATCCAGTGGGGCAGCCTCTGTTTGGAAAGAGCCATCCCCTTATGCTGTCCCACAAGGCAGACAAAAAGCTTCTCAGAGCATCTAAAGCCCTCTGTGCTGTCCAGATATATGAGCAGTGTGGGCACTAGAAACAACCGGGATAAGGCTGGGTCTTCCTTCCCCTTGAGGATCAGATGATTGCTGATCCCTAAAAGGAGTGGTAGGAACTTTGGGCAGTCCCATGTTCATCTTGGTCTACAGAATGAGCAGTGGCAATTTAATCACATAACTGAGACGAGTTGTCCTTATCAGCCACCGTGGCAGGTTAAAGAGTGACATTCACACTCCCAAAAACCAAATGAATGACCCGCTGCACTGTGCCTGGAGGTAAATATTGCACAGCTGCTATGTGGTTGAGGAAGCAACCTTAAACATCGTCATACTTGATTGATATAATGTCTTAAGTGCTGGTGCCTGGTTTGACCCAGGGATAGCTGAAAACTGCTTTTCTAAGAACAATGCAGGTGCCAGTGCCCTCTTGATGCTGTATATAAACTAAAGTCATTCAGTAGCTTTTACCTGGATGGAGCCGATGGGGACTGCTGCATCCCGTGGCTCTTAAACTGCCTCCTTCTTTTCCAGTAACTTTGATGGGTAGGACTTGAGAGACCTCTATGCCAGCTAAAGGTGTGAAAATACATTTAAAACAGTGAAAAGCACTCACAACGTACTCATAGCCCAATAAAACACACAAAACAACATGACAGACTGATAGAGGTCTAATATCAGTAACTACCTGCACTGTGGGTGCGCTGGTGTGAGTTCCTGTGCTTGCTGTGTTTGTCTTTGCCTTTCGGCTGTGCGGCCAGTTTTGTGGGGATCTGCTGTTGGACGGAATTGCCTTTGTATGTTTGGTTGGTGGTGCTGATGAGGTGGATGGGCACTGGTTCTGTCTTGACAGGCAGGGTAGTGATGCTCTCTCTACGTGGTGGTACCAGGGGTGCCCTCTCCTCAAAACCGGAAGAAACTACATTCAGTTTGGGGTATGGAAGAGGTATCTGGAGAGGAAACCAGAATTATCTAGTCTACCTTTAAACCAAAAACACATTACACAAGTATCAGAAGACTAGTACAGTCTTCAATCACAAACCTGGATCTGTTCATTCTCCAGAGTAAAGTTTCCAGTGTTGGACACATTCTCATTCTTCTTGAACTTCTTCTGCATCTGTTCCAGCTTTTCTTTCTCCTTCTCTACAGCACGCATGGAGTCTCGAAGTCTCTCCAGATCCTGCTGGTATTGCTCTCTGCATGTGTCCAGCTCTTGTCTCTCCTCCGCCAGCTGAATCTCCTGCTTGTTGCACACCAGTTCTCTCTCTCTCAGCTCTTTCTCTCCATTCTCTGTCTGAATCCTCTGCATCTCTCGCTCCTGTTCCCATTGCATCTGCTCCTGCCTGTGCTGACTCTGCAGTCGCTGGAAGTTGGCCAGCTCTTCCCGCTGCTTTTCCCAGTTTCGTTGTTTTTCCTGTTCCAGGAGAGTATTGCTCCGGGGCCGGGACATCAGCTCCTCGATAATGGTGCGTTGCACTTCGATGTGGCTTTCTAACTGCGACACGACAGACTGAAGAAAGGACAGAAAGCAAAGACAATGAAAGATTTGCATGAATGTAGGTGACAGTTGAGCAAGACAAGAGTATTAAAGTGTTAGACTATACAATTAAGTTTACAAAATTGAAGTGCCTGGCATAGCCAGAGTATTGGATCTTGTGTATGGATCATTAAAAGAAGAGCCATAAAGCCCTCACTTCCTTTTGTCCTGGTTTCTTGATACAATCATCAAAAGACCAGAGCCAAACCTGGCTCCAGGGGAACCTGGATTTAGGTTGGTTCTCCCCCCGAAAGTGTTGATAACTTTTTGTTTCTCCATGGGATATTTACGACTCCTAAGCTTCAAAGCAAGCAAAGGAGATGTGAGAAGTTTCTCTGTTTTGTTCCACCTCAAACTTAAGACCTATAGTTGATCCAGAGAAACTTCTCTGACAAAACTACACTAAACTGTCCTTTTCTATAAATATATATAAATATCCCCGTTATATGTTGGCGCTCTTGCCATTTTAAATCATCTGTAACTGGCAAATGTGCACGTTTGATTCAGGCTTTGTTTGTATTCGTACATCCAAATGAATCACGACTTAATGTGATTCAAACCTGGCATATTTGGTACCTAAATGTTTGTCTCTTGATTTCCGACTTGTTGTGTGACCATAGAACACTTTACTTTACTCTTAATGAAATAATCTGGACTGGTATTTTGTAAAGTGGCTAGGTGGTCATAAAGACGCAAATTAGCTGTCGAGTGGACAAAGAACCTATTCCCTGCTTAACTTTGATTCGTCGATTCAAACTCAGGTGGGCATGCCCTCTCATGAGGTGAAATATCGATAGTGCTCAGTGCTCGAGCTTGGCTTCTCCGCTCTAACTGCCCTCACCGGAAACTGGTTCAGGCATCTCTTTGGAGACTGCCTTTTCCCCCACTGGGGGGAAAGAAGGAACAATGGACTTCTGCTGCCTCGCACACCTGGCTGGTCACGAGTCACGAGGCCCGGAACTTTTCAGCAGGACTGCATTCTGAAACCATTTGAACATTTCCATCTCTCCACGCGCATGCGGATATGTACCAGCACAGAGCTCGCAAGTATCCGTTTCTATATTTAGAATAGCTGCGTTAAGTTTGTGCCTCTTTGTTAAAGATGATTTTGTTGGTGTTCAAAAATTTCTCTCTCTCCCAACTTATTGGGGATAAAACCTAGGGGTGTACTGCGCATGAACACCCCTAGAGAGAACTTTACAACACCGTCTTTGGCAGAAGGGGAGAAAAGGACTTATGGAGGATAACACCAGATACTCTGGGAGTGCTGATGCTCGACCTCTCGTCCTGAGCAGAAGGACGGGTCAGGTAGCACACCGCTTCTTGCCTCCCTGAGGGTTTGCCGGCCATTGTCTAGTTGCAGCAGAAGACAGCTTTCCTTCTGGCTGAGCTGGTTTCAGCTGTGGCTCAGTCTGTTGAGGCTAAGCAGGTCTGGGACGCCTGAACACTGTTTGAGCATTTCTTGGGGGTTTTCAAAACTCAGATGTGCAGATATTGGTGGCTTAGCGGTGGACTTGCAAGGGAGGCAGGTTTGGAAAGCCACGCCCTCTTGTTTTCTCAAGTCACACCGCTGTCACATAGCACTAACTGATGCCCCGAAAAGTGCTTTGGGCTCAATCAGTGTCATGAAATGGCGGGGACAGAGAACCCAGGCGCAGGCAACAAGGAAGGGGATAACAAAAAGGTATTTATTAAATGATAAAATAAAAACCCACAATGGGGGAAACAAACACTATGAACAAAAAGACTCCTTACAAAAGGGGAAAACAAAAACTTCCCTCAAGGGGGGCAAAACGAGAACTAATCTTAAACAAACAGACAAAACTCACTTTAACAGGACACCCAGGGCGAGGCAAGGCAGAACACGAGAAACTATGGAGACATGGATGAGGACGAGGAACACTGTACTAGGAACAAGGAACATAGAACAACAACCGAGAAACAATGAACCAACACGGGACAGGAAAAACAGAGGCTTTAAATAGGGGAATACAAACGAGGGATGATAACACAGGGAGGGTGACGGCAGGTGACAGGGATAAAACACTAAGGGGAAGCTAACAAGGGAACGAGAGGGCGGGGCGTAAAGACGCAACACCTGAGAGGGAGGATAGGGAGGATATGGAAGGCCTACACGGCCAAAACGCCTCTCTCCACATAAAACAAGGGATCCTGCCGTGATTCTGCCACAAGATCAAGAAGGACATGACAAGATGAGGCAGAATCATGACAACCAGAGTGTCCAAGAAGTCCACTATCTCTCTGTCCAAGAGCCCTGACAGTCCCAGCCAGAGACCTCGCTCCCCCACCACTGCCAGGCCAATACTCCTGGAAGTTCTCAGGTTGAGATCTGCAATAACGCAAATCTCTTCCCAGAGAGCTGGGTTAGGTGCCCTAGCAGCAAAGCACAGCAAACGCACGCACATCAACTTGAAATGGGTGCTCGACAAATACTAATCACATGAAAAATATATACAAAGTCGGCACACCAAAGCTCCAAAACTATCAAAAGTTTTTATCGACTTTCACAAAACGTGTGACGTTGCGAGCAAAACATGACTATGCATTGACTTTGAAAACAACATGTTATTATTTGAATAAGAAAATCAACAGTGAATTCAACGGAAAAACAAAAACAAAAGAAAACTGATCCAACGTGGGATGTTAGTAAAGGAAAGCCGCTGTAAAGGGGTGCTCTGTGGATTTATAACAAGAAGAAATAAGACAATCCTTCAGAGATAGAATAAGACACAATAATTATTTTACTGTGACGGAAAATTGTTTTGTTTGAATAGTTGTTGGAAGCCAAAATTGAAAATCGATTAAAATGAACAGAGTATGTGAACAAATTCAATAAAGGTGAAAAAGATTTTTATCATCAAAAAAATGTAAAAAGAAAAAACATATTTAGCTTTACCTGTAGGCTGCAAAGCTTCTGTGATAGACTAGTTACAGTTTCATAAAGCTGCAGAGATACAAACAAATCATGTCAAAACTAATCTAAAAAGATCCAAGTAAAACATTCATGAACATACAGTATCTCTCACCTCTGCTTTAGGAAAACTGACTGTCCTGCTCTGTAGATTCATCTCCTCATCCGCCTAATGTGTAAAGACAAGAACTGGGCTTACACCAGCACAACCACAAATAAGAACAACTAAATCTGTATGACAGTGATGAGCGTGATGTGCTCACCGACAGCTCCAGACTCTCTCCAGGATAAAGCTCTCTGAGCTGAGGATCTGAGTTACCTCGCTGGTTTCTGTCTCTTATTCTCTTCTCTAAACTCCCAGCACCATCTGCAAACAGTCCACCAGTCAACAAGGGTAAGATTTTATATATTACAACACCACTTATAAAGTATGAAATAAAACAGTATAGCGCAGGAAACTGCAGATTTGCTCTTACTTTCTTGTGGCATGTAGGCATCACCATCAAAACCTGTAAAGCTAGCGGGTCTCTTGGGCAGTGGCATCAGATCCACTCCCTCTCTAGTGGATGAACATCGGTCCATCTCACGTTCTAACAGCAACTGCTGTAAAAGCCCCACTGAAGGAAAATAATTTTAATATTTAGCATTTTGATTCGCATATGAATTTTCTTTTCTACAAAAGGAGTCTCACCATCCTTCAGGGCTCCAGAGAGGAGTTGCTCCCCCTGCTGGGGCTCCACTGCATTACCACACAGCAGACGGCCCTCAGATGATGAGTGCTCTTCAAAACCCGTCACGATGCTGACAAACAACCGGTGCTTCTCTTTGAGGCAGTGCTCTATAACAGCATCCCTCATGTACAGATCCTCTGCTCGGAAAACACAATTAAAAGTAAACACACACAAATATGACACCAGCTCTTAGCTAATGAGGATTATAGATTCATAGATTGTGACAGAAAAGTTGTCATACGTGCAAAGTCCCTGATTCTCTCAGAGAGTTCTTCTGGTTCCTCCTCCTCTTCTTCTGGACAGCTGAAACACAAGATGAAATCTGCATGAAACTTCACAAAAACAGCCTGTTACATAATACACATTTTAATCTGATCCATTTTGACAAAACTTGAGGGCAATGTGTGTACATTTTTCCTCCTATATCTGTATAGTATGCCATCAGAAAGCTGACGTCTTTCAATCTTTTGCCATTTCATTTGACCTCTCTAGTGCAACTTTAAATATTAGATTTTAAAGGATTTAGTATTAAATGCCACTGTAGATGTGACTATGAAACGCACCACTCCACAGCTTTCCAGATTTGGTCTGCCCAAGCCTTGCGCACCTCTCTAGAGGAAGTGCGAAACTCGTACATCTCTGGAGTGTCGGAGGAGGCTGTGATCAGTAACAGAGTCTTTTCGTTGTGAGCCGCCTCACGGACGATGAGCTTCCGAAGCGAGATGACCGCAGGCTGCTTGTCCTACAGAAGCACATGTTAGACAGCTGAATGTGAATGATACAGCGACAGGTATGATAACAACAAGTGTGTATAATTACACACATCAAACAGTCTTTTGTCCAAACTCACTAGAGAGGGAAATGAAAGTCGCTGATCTTTCTCCAGTAACAGCAGCAAAACATCAGATAACAGCAGGACAAGAACGTCTGAGATAATATGAACAAATGTAAATATCAATATAGTCAATATATCAATAGTCAATAAAAGACACAGCCCATCTAAAAAACTGACCCCTGGTTACTTTTGCTAGTCGGTTATGTTATAAACACTGTTCAGTTTTTTGTACAAACATCTGAAATTATCACATCACCAAAAGATGAGGGAATTAATTTTGTGTTGCCTGCACCTATTTGGACTCTCAAAGGAGTGGTACCTGTGGATTTGCATTTTATGAATCACCAACAACACAGTTGTTCCTTTCCCAGTGAACTAACATTACTAACACCTTCAGGAATAAGCGTGTTCTAAAAGAGATTAAACATGATCAAGCAACATGGTGAAAACTGTAAAGATGGCAAATTTATTTGCAAAATGGAATTGGTCAGTAACGTTTGAAAGGTGTGGCTTAGCCTGCTATGAATTAGCATTAGCATTATTATTATAGACAAGTTCAGAAGACGCAAACAACACTGGTCCAACGCTGACTGATATACTTGTAGTCCAAACCTTTAGCAAAAACGTTTTAAAATTAGGGCTGTCACAATGATTAAATAATCGTCTCATTGCAACTATTTATCATAATTCCAATTATTTCAGATAACCGCAATTATTGTAAATCCTTAGAAGTCAAGGGTGATGTGCAGCATTTTACTTCCACCGGCCTTGATCTGCACTCACTGTTACATTCGAATGACATTTTGAGATTTGTATTTTTTGTGTTTATGAGTTTATGAGTTTTATTACAGTGATTTCAGATTTGCTGCATCTACACAGCAAGACGACATCATGCTCATAACTCAGTCTTTTCTGTTAAGGTCGCTCTATAGGGAATGTTAGTTATCTTCACATTTCTTAATGAATCTATATTTTATTCATGTTTGCTGTCATACCTGATAAACTATAGAACCGTATTCTACGACGTATATTCTAAAATTGTTGTGGACCTTTTGTCCTTTTACAGAGATTATATTTTGGTCTAACCAATCACGGAAGGACGTCTTAACTTAAAAAAGTAATGCCTGTGTAACACAGACATATATGTATTAGTAGGCAGGAGGGTCTGCCAAAAACACTTATCGGTTCCGTGCAGCCGTCTAGGCAGGGAAATTGCAAATTCGGCGGCTGTGTCACGCCACTCCGGGTTGGAGTGGGAAAGACACTAAGTGAGTGAGCACTAGTGTAAAATCGGAAACCAGAGCTCTCTCGTTCTTCCATCCAGATAGGAGTACTCCGGTTTAGATGTTTTAGTCAGTAAGGAACATTATTTTCAAGGTTAACACAGAGACAAAGGCAAGGTTGGTGGATGCATTGGGAACGATCCTGCATGTTATAAGAAATAATTTGACCCAAATTGGAGATGTACCAGTATATGAGATTGAATCATTCTTTGTGGTTTTGCCAGTAAGAAGTCAAGCTGTATTGGTAAGAATTTGCCGCCTCACTCTTTCACTTCTACCTTTCTCATGGGTTTCAACGTTTAAGAAATGGCTTACGCACTGAGTAACAAAGTCAGCCTTGAAACAGATAAAGAAATGGAACCGAGCAGATGTTGTAAACAACTCTGCTCTGAAGCACTGAGTTGAAAGGAAATCTGTGAATTTATTAAAAGAATGATAGGGTTAGGGTTACAAAATCGTATGTGCTGATTCATGGATGAGTGAAATGGGAGGTGTCCCGTTGTCCCCAGAAGGGGAAATAGTGGAAGTAGCTAAGAGGTGTCACAACCTCACATATAAAACAAACTATTTATATATATTTGATATTAATGTGGACATGTGATCTGAGAACACAGAGATGCTTATCAGTAGCTCTGTCCACATTCCTGACATTTGATAATTCACTATGAATAAAACGTGGGCAAAGCATCTGCTGCTGTGATGAAAGGTGAAAGAAATCTCCCAGATGTGATAGTGAGTTTTGAGTGTAGCCCGTCAAGGCATAGAGCCTGTGGCTATCACAGATAGTTTTAAGTAAAATAATTGTGGAAGATTTTACCATAATGAAATATTCTATCTAAACAAAGGGAAGTGAAACCACATCTGATTCTTTGCATATAGGGAGTTTAAATGGCAAAGAAGTAAAAATGATTCAGTTTCTAATCCTCTTGTGCTTGCAAACACTAAAAATGTCTTATGGACAGAATTCTGTGTTGGTAAAATCACAGTAGTCACCATAATTCATGTTGATATTTTGAAGAACCTAGAAGCCGATGTTCTACTTTTAAGAGACAAAATTGTTCTTTTATCTCAAGCAGGCCGCCACCATGAAAAAGGATGCAGTGGCAGAGATGGAGACTCATTCTGAATGTAAATTCATTATTCCTGAATTTCCTGATGTATGGGCAAAAGACAAATTTGATTTGCAAAAATACCCCACTTAGCATTCCAGAACCCATGCATGTTGCCAAACGTTGATATATTTAAAAAAGAGCTAAAAATGTTGTAAGAGTTACATAAACGGGGGATTGCAGTTCTGTGCTCATCCCTCACCAAATGAACATTTAAGATGTAAATTTTTTTAATCAAAGTATACTTTTCAAATAGTTGTGGTTATTCTTCAATTGTCTTGATTATATTATAGGTGTTTCCATTGACTATGATGGTTCATGAAATGCCTGTCTGCCAAACCAAAGAAAATGTTTTGTAGTGCCATATGAGAGAGAGACGCCATGATGATTTTTGTCTGATGGGATGGAGCGAAAACCAGCGTGCATGAGGTGATGACCCAATGACGGGTAAGATTCTCCGGTGGCCAGAGGAGGACAACCTAAGGCAGGGCTTCACCGTCACTGGCACCTGCCCAATAAGGGAGGTGTAATCTGAAGGGAGTGGAGGTGATGCTTCTTTTGGGCCAAGAGTATCAAATGGGGAGTTGTAAAAAAAAATACAGACTGCCTCCAGACAGAATCCACTCCAAGAAAGTGCTAATGATGCTCATCCCAGAAAACAGGACCGGATAGTCATCTAAATAGTAGTCTCTCCTCATATTAAGGCAATTTTGGCAAAAGGGTGGATAACAGAAACACGTGACCTTGCTTAACATACACAAAATATATGTGTGTTAACACATCATATCACCACATCATTTGGTTAAGAACACCTAGGGACAGTTTAACTTGTTGTTGTATCATAGTTTGGCACATGTAGTGCTGGAAGTTCAGCTACATTTAATGATTTCCAAAACATGGTGGTGGCCTAAGATGAAAAATTCTTGCATTGATTTTTGGAAAAGGCAAATCGATTTGATAGGTCCATTGCCTCCAAGTGGGGGATTCAATAACATACTGACGGTTGTTGATTTATTTTCCAGACGTTTGGAGGCGTTTACACTACGAATTTTCACAGCAGATGCAACAGCCAACATGTTGCTGGATGAAGTTTTTCCAGCATGGGGTTGCCGTTAAATCTGACTCAGATCACATGATACACAATTCACTGGTAGGGTGCTGAAGAATGTAAACTCAACATATTCATATTGCTTTCTGTCTAGTAAATCAGTAGATACAAAAATCGCACATGTTGAGAACTGCCATTGCTTTAAAGCGTGTTGCAGTGCGAGAAATTGTGGTATGCGGCTTTACCAAAGTTATTTTTTAAAATTAGATCCAGCCTTAACAAAACAACTCAGATCAGCCTTCTGAGCTAATGATGGGACGCTACACGCGGTTGCCATAGGATGATTGTTTTCAACACAAGTGAGCATCTGGCCCATTGGAAGATGCTCTGCAAAATGATCTCAAAGCACTGGTGACAAGCCTGCTCTGGCTGATACAAGGAATAGTGTAATGTTAAATTGTTTATGCTCTAGGTCCAAATTTTGATGGACCTTATCAAGTTTTATTAAAACCTAATATATCTGTTCTCCTGGACAGAGGTGCACTTGGCACAATATAGATAATTGTAATAGTTGAAACCCATTGAGAAATGTCACATCCAAGTAAATGCCTCATAAGTAAGACACATGAATGTATTTCACATCCAGGTCTTACTTGTGTGTTTGTTCTTAATTTTTGGTCTTCCATTAATCTGAATCAAGAAACCAGTCTCTTGTCAATACAGATGGCTGGCCTAGAAGACTGTAAATTCTGAAGCTGATCTTTGAAGCTGTTAATTCTGCAAAACTTATTGCAGAGAGAAAATAATATATATATATATATATATATATATATATATACTGTATATGTGTGTGTGTGTAATGTTAATTATAATTGTTTTGTCATTTCTAATGTGGATTAAAAATTCTCTCTCTGTCTGGACAGGCCAACTTTATATCTTTGTGGCAAATTTGGATTGCGAGATTGTCAACAGTCGTCCATCATGGGTTAGATACCCATGCCTAAATCTTTTTGAGGGTCTAAATTTAAATCAAACATTATATTTAAGAAAATAAATGGTAAATTTATTTGTTATCGAATTAACGGCTACGATACAGTGACCTATTGGCTTGGTCACTCCCCAAATTTTCCAGAGAGTACCCTCATTATGCAAACAGGCCAGTGGGTGAACAAAGGTGAGTTGGATGTGTTTGAGGAAAATTTTAGCTTTCTTAGTTGGATCACAATAGCACAGCACAACTTAAGCGCTTGCAGTTCTAGGCGATATCAGGACATGGTAAATGACAAATTCCTAATGCGGTGGAATGTTCTGAAACCCGTTAAGGTGCATTTGGTTCGATGGGATGCTGCCAGACCTTATGGTGTGATTTGCGACCGACAAGGGCGTATGGATAAGACAGACAAGGCCAACTTTGACTTAAACGGCAGTAAAAACGGATTACCACTGGTAGATGCACTTGGCTTATCATGGCCATGATATACTAAGGTCGACGACCCTTGGAAAGAAACGGCACAAGTCGAGCGTTGTCTGGGTAGAGAAATTCAACAATGGTTCGTTAGATCCTTCCCAGCAAACCAGGCTGATAAGTGTATGAGGATTGCTGAAGTGTTGACCGGTGTAAAAATTATGACAATACCGTGGGAAACGTGTAACACTTCGTTTGTTAAACCTGATTGTTCCTGGGCCGGTATCAGCGACGTTATGCAACAATACGGGATTGCAAGGGCATTCGCTAACAAGTCAATCATTGAAATAGATCAACTATATGATCATTTGCAGAAAATATACCATAGTGTGACTTCCATCTCTTATAATGTTACGGCATGGATGCATTTGAAAATGTCACTTGTTTGTGGAAATTGCTAAAGCCAGACAGGCAACGTACGTGGTACCGTTAGGTATCTCAGATCTCTTGTGGTCAGAGTTTAAACCTCATCAGGTATTTAAGTGGCCTATGTGTCGGATGTTGTTTCAGGAGATGAGTGGTTCGATCAAGAAAAACAATTTCGTCAATTTGTAAGTCCGACGGTATTGGGACAAGAGATTAGAGAATTACAAACAAAATTAAGATTTAACCCTTGTAGTGCCCATAAAACTATGCATACTTTAGGGCCCGAATGGTATCCTATGGGAACTTGTAAACATGGTAAGTGTGCGGAATTAGAGTCATGTTATGCGAATATGGTTAACAAGACAGAATATTACCCAACAGTAAAAGCTGGGATTGCTCAAGCAAAGTATATTGATGAGTTTATAAAACAAATTAAGAGTAATGGCGTTTTTGAAGGATACGAATACTTGAATGCTGTACGGCAACGATCAAACGGAGGTCCCTTTGCATCTGACCGTGAATCTCCAACGGCTTTAGCTATTGCCTAGGTGTTCGCGTTCTCTGTCGGTTCTATATTAACGGATGTAACTGAGTCCATAGATGAATTTGTGGAAGAAGCATGGGAAGAGATTGTTGAGGCGTCCGAGGAAGTAGCCTTTGAGATTGAAAAATATCTGTTGTACGCGCTTGGAAGCCTGTAAGGGCTCATAGTCCTTTGTTTTTGTGTATGGATGGTTGTCCACTGCTGTTTCTCCTATCTTAAGTCTGCTTGCAGGACAGTCAATTCAATCGAGGAGGAGGAGCAGTTGTTGAAACTGACAACCAACTTGAACCGCCATCTGACCAGAGATGACATCAATGCCCTACTGTGAGTGGAGGACTACGAGAGCCCTTCCCATGGGGACCAGAATTTTTAGGTTCTGGCATGTCCGTGGTGAGGTGAAGAGGCGAGTGTGACCTGTCAGGGAAGCACTCGTCACCACTCCTGTTCTCCGTAGCGACCTCACTAGACCGGAGGTGAGGTATTGGACCTCACATTGGTCTAAAACGGAGGACTGAAGGGACCGGTGCCGTTGCCTCACCTTACTTCAAATATAAATACTTTTATGTGGTTTTGAAATTTCTTAATCAGTTATTATTCATCATTATCTTATTTTAAATTGTTGATTTAAGCATGATTAACACCAACCTTTTCTGCTACAGAAAGTAGAGAATAATTCATGGTTTAAGTCTTTAATGAATGCTTAGGTTCTGCGACGTATATTCTAAAATTGTTGTGGACCTTTTGTCCTTTTACAGACATTATATTTTGGTCTAACCAATCACGGAAGGACGTCTTAACTAAGTACTGACGTATTTTAGTTGACTCTGTTAGCATAAATATCACTGTATTTTGGATGTAAGGCAGGTCGGCCTGTGGAACTCTTTGAGAGTGCTGAAGCTGAATTCTGCTGGCAAAACTACAAACTATTTCTCTTCAGTAAATTTTCTTCTATTAATTACAATCCTGACTTCTTCTTCATTCATTCATAACTGGTCTACGGGTCTTTTACTGTAAATCCCCTACAGTATCTACATGAATATTTAATTACACAGATTAATTGAATAACTGTCAAAGTGACGATGCGTAGATAAACTTATCACACGGTGGCATTGTTGTCACAGACAGAAATAAGTAACCATTTATTAAAAATGTATGTAGAAAAGTCTAGCGGGCGTAGTATTATTCGAATAAAGATTGTGATTCATCGGCCAAAAAAAAAGTGAAGGCACAAAATGAACTAAAGGAATTGAATTGATATTGTTATATATCACAGAAGGAACAGGCAAAAGACTGGCACACTGATGACACCTGCAAGTCTTTACTGTGTGAATTCTTATGTGCTCATGAGGTCTTTGCACACCATTCACATTTGTTTGACTTTTTCTCCATTTTCATGTGCTCTTTAAGTAGATATTTATGAAGGACGATCTCTCCACACTGATCACATGTTGAGGAGATTTTCTCCAGTGTGAATTCACATGTGTACAATAAGTTGAAGGTCTTATCACGGTGATAACATCTGTGAGGCTTTGCTCCGGTGTGAGTTCTCATGTGCACATTCAGGTTGTGTCCACGAATAAAAATCTTTCCACACTCATTACATGTGTAAGGCTTTCTTCTATTGTGAATGTGCCTTTTGAGTTCACATTTATGAATAAAGATACTGTATATCCACACCGAGAGCACCTGAGAGGAGCTTTGGCTGTTGCTCTGTCTTGGAGATTTGTTTTTAAACCTGAGAATTTCTCAAGCTGTTGAAAGACTCAAAGAATCCACAGAGAGAGAGAAGAGACACCCTGAAAACATTACAACAGAGAATATAAAGAGAAAATACAATCCAGAGCTGGATATAAGTCAACTAGTCTCAATGTTTCCACAGTGTGTCTTTTGAGTTTCGTTGGTAATCGAAAGTTGATTCTTCATTCTTTAATTAATTATTCAAGTTTTATGCATTTTTAGTTGTGCTTGTAAACTGAATTTAATCTTTTGGCCTATGTTGTACCAACTGAGGGTGTATTCAAGGAAATATTGCACAAATATCCTCGCACATTTGCTCACTACTGTATATGTTTTATGGAGGACCGTGAGTGCCGCTTATGTGCTGATTTACAGATCATAAGAGGTCTCCTTTTAGTTTAGTTAAAGATAAATATTACTTTTTTATTATATTTTATGAAAATTCAATTAGTTTATCTAGTTGGAGAAGCGAATATCATCACAAGTCTGCGGTAGTGCGTGAGCCTGCTATTTACCCTGTTAAGCTGTTTTAACTGTTGAACTCGACTGTTGCCTGTTGTTAGTTAAGATTATTTGAGCTTGTTTATTTAATTATTCGTTAGTCGTTGACTGATTGCTAAGGTGTTAGCGTTTTTGTTCCGTTGCTACTGAAGTCACATTAAATTAATTGCCGTTAGCCACTCGTTACGGCTTGACATTATAATTTTGCACTTAAAACGCACGGAGCAAGTTTGTTTGCTGTTTGATCCGTGGCCCTTTCAAGTCGTTCAGGCTTTGTTTTGCTAACCGAGAAGGCGTGTTCCAGCTGTATTCTGTTCGAGCTAATCTCAACACTTACTTAAACAGTGCCTCCGCCGCATCAGCGGTAGCGTCAGCCCTCCTCGTGTGAAGACCGACGAGTGTAAAGACCTGCGACTCTACCTGCGCGACTCCACCGAGCAAAGACACCAGCAAGGCACATCACTATATTTAACATAAGCGTTGTTTTATTCACGTGTATACTAACACCATGTGTTTCAAGTTTATTCCTGTACTCCACCGCATACAGCGTTCTCACCCATCACCCCTATGGGTCTCTGGAACTGCCAGTCAGATGTGAACAAGACTGACTTCATCCATGCGTTTGCCAGCCAGTCTGACATTCACATTCTTGGTCTTACTGAGACATGGATTCGTCCTGAAGACTCAGCCACACCCGCTGCTCTCTCCACAAACTACTCCTTCTCTCACTCTCCCCGCCAAACCGGAAGAGGAGGAGGCACAGGTTTGCTTATCAACAATAATTGGAAATATTCCCCACTATCTTCCCAATGCAACAACCATTCATTTGAATACCATGCTGTTAATATCACTTTTCCCACTCAGCTCAGTGTTGTTGTAGTTTACCGCCCCCCGGGTCCTCTTCACAACTTCATTGAAGAGTTAGATGTGTTGCTCTCATCATTCCCGGGGGATAGCGGCCCTCTTGTAGTCTTCGGGGACTTCAACATCCACCTAGAGAAACCCTATGCCTCTGACTGCCACACCCTCACCGCCTCGTTCGACCTCACGCGCCTCGCCACAGCCTGTACTCACAGATCAGGAAACCAGCTTGATCTCATCTGCACCCGTAACTCCACCACAGATAACATTCAAGTCACACCTCTTCTCATTTCTGACCACTTCTTCATCACTTTCAACATACTCCTTCCTATATGTACTACACCAACACCACCACCCGTTTATTTTAGACGGAACCTCCGCTTTCTCTCTCCTAGCACCCTCTCTGCTAAAGTCACATCCTCTCTTCCCTCCAACTTTGCATCTCTAGATGCTGACACCGCCACCGACACCTTATGCTCAACACTTACGTCCTGTCTAGATAACCTTTGTCCTCTGTCCTCCAGACCAGCCCGCGCCACCCCCTCCTGCCCCTGGCTGTCTGACATCCTCCGTGAACAACGGAGTACACTCAGGGCTGCTGAAAGGAAATGGCGCAAGACCAAGAATCCTGCTGACCTAGGGGACTACCAGTCACTACTCTCCTCTTTCTCTGCTAGTGTTACCACAGCTAAAACGTCTTTCTATACCACCAAGGTGAGTAATGCACCTAACACTCTGCAGCTTTTCAAGACGTTTAACTCTCTTCTTTGTCTGCCTCCTCCCCCGCCCACTTCATCTTTGACCGCGGAGGACTTCGCTGTATTTTTCACTGAGAAAACATCATCCATCAGCGAACAATTCTTAGCACCTCAGACCTCGGTACACACCTCCCTCACTTCAAACATTGAACTCTCCTTTCACCCCACTGACTGACACTGAAGTCACTAGACTTCTCTCCAGCCACCCCACCACCTGTCCCCTTGACCCAATACCCTCCCATCTCCTTCAGGCCACATCCAGCACACTCGCACCTGCACTCACACACATCATCAACACCTCCCTGCTCACCGGCACTTTTCCATCCACATTCAAACAGGCCCAGGTCACGCCCCTACTGAAGAAACCCACATTGGACCCCTCTACTACCGACAGTTACAGACCTGTCTCTCTCCTCCCATTTATTGCAAAAACACTTGAAAGGGCAGCTTTCAACCAGGTGTCGTCCTACCTATCCCAGAACAAACTACTGGATGACAAGCAGTCTGGCTTCAAAACAAACCACTCCACTGAGACTGCACTGCTATTGGTCACAGAAGCACTGCGGCTAGCCAAGGTGGATTCTAAATCCTCGGTCCTGATTCTGCTAGATCTATCTGCAGCGTTTGACACTGTCAATCACCAGATACTGCTAGCAACCCTGTCATCAATAGGAATCTCAGGCTCTCCTCTCCGCTGGTTCAAATCCTACCTCTCCGGCAGATCCTTCAGGGTGTCATGGAGGGGCTCGCTGTCCACTGCCCACCATATGATCACTGGGGTCCCTCAGGGATCGGTGCTTGGACCGCTACTTTTTTCCATTTACACGTCATTCTTGGGACCCATCATATGGGCACACGGCTTCTCCTACCACTGTTATGCTGACGACACCCAGATCTACATCTCGTTTCACCCAGACGATACCACTGTATCAGCTCGCATTATAGCCTGCCTAGAAGACATCTCAGCTTGGATGAAAGAGCATCACCTCCAGCTGAACCCTGCCAAGACAGAACTACTCGTGTTTCCAGCACACCCCACGGTGCAACACGGTCTCACCATCCGACGTGGCAATACCACAATCACTCCTTCCAAAACAGCCAGGAACCTCGGAGTCATATTTGATGAACAGCTGTCCTTCAATGATCACATTGCAAAGACAACTCGGTCATGCCGATATGCCTTATTCAACATTAGAAAGGTTAGACCCTATCTCACTGAGCATGCGGCACAACTCTTTGTCCAGGCCCTGGTAATCTCAAGGTTGGACTAGTGCAATGCTCTCCTTGCTGGTCTTCCTGCAAAGGCTATCAAACCGCTCCAGCTGGTTCAGAACGCAGCAGCACGCCTCATCTTCCAACAGCCCAAAAGGGCTCATGTGACGCCCCTTTTCATCTCCCTCCACTGGCTACCGGTTGAAGCCCGTATCAGATTCAAGTCACTAATGCTTGCCTACAGGACTATCACTGGATCTGCACCGACATACTTTCACACCCTCCTACAATCCATCAAGATCCCTGCATTCTGCAAACCAGCGGCGTCTTGTACTGCCTTCCCATAAGGGCAGTAAATCGCTTTCCCGCTCGGTCTCATTCACAACTCCTTCCTGGTGGAACATTCTTCCTAATTCGGTCCGGTCAACTACATCTCTCACAACATTCAAAAAACTACTTAAAACCCACCTCTTCTGTGAATACTTGACAGACAGATGAAAAAAAAAAAAAAAACACTAACCCTCTCGCTTTCTCTCAACAGGTAGTGGTCTAGCTTTTGGTAAAACTAGTAACTTTGTATTGGCACCTATTGCACTATTGCTCCTGTATGACATATCGTTTAATGCTCCTTATACTCTTTGTAAGTCGCTTTGGATAAAAGCGTCTGCTAAATGACTAAATGTAAATGTAAATGTAGTTAAGTCAATGTATTTAAAGTAGGTCTAATATTCATGTAATTTTTTTCAGAGACAGGTACAGGCTGTCTGCAATAAAACCATTACAAGTTATTTATTATTTTATAAAAAATAAAAAATTATTACAAGTTTGTTGTCTTAATTTGTTGATGGTCTTGCAACAATTCATCAGTGCAAGTTATTAAATCCCCTATCACCTGTCATAGAGACCGCTCGACCTGATTTTGCTAAGTGGTTGATGTCCTCAGGACAACATATTTTGTTGACCTAAGGACAGCATTTTTATAAATAGGACTTAAACCCACACCAAACCCCAACCCTAACCATAACTCACCCCTAAAATCAGAGGGAAATGATAAGTGAAAAACAATGGTCTAGAAGCACCTAATCCTGGTTGGAAGATTACATTTAAAATAAACTGTAAACTTATTTCTGAAATCTGATTGGTTGATTTAAATGTTGTCCCAGGGTCAACATGATGTTGTCCTAATGATGTCAACCACTTGGCAAAAACAGGAGAGCCCCTGCCCAGCCGCAGGCGTCCAGTCCTGTCCCGCAGTCAGCAGTCCAGCCGGCGTCCAGTCCTGCAGCAGGCATCCAGCCCTGCCCAGCTGCAGTCGTCCCAGCCGCTGTCACAGCCGGTGATTCAGCCGGCACCCAGTCCTGTCCAGCCAGCATCCTGTCCTGTCCAGTCGACACCCCAGCCAGCGATCCAGCCGGCGCCTCAGCCGGTGACCCAGCCCGCTGCCCAGCCACCAGAGAGCGCTGCCCAGCTTACAGAGAGCACTGCCCGTTCCTCCAGTTCGGCACCCTGTCCGGCACTCCGGCCGGCAGCCAAACCTGCCCCGGTCAAGTCCACCCGGACCCCGCGCTCTCGAGCGCTCCCCCGGACTATGGCTCCCCCAGACTATGACTCCCCCACCCAATCCCTTTGGACTTGCCTCTATGGAATCTTTTGTTCCCCCACCCCCCTCCCATGTTTGTTATTTTTATTGTCACCCCAACCCCTTTATTATTATTTCATGTTTGCCCTTGTTAATGTTCACTATGTTTTCTTGGATGTTATCTGTTACCAAGTCTGTCTTTTCTCGCTAGTTTGCCCCTTGGTAAATGCCTGGGAGCGTTCATTAAGGGGGGACACCTGTCCCTTGTTAGCCTTTGTTAGTTCCCCTATATTACGCCCTTGTGTCTTCTGTCCTGTGCTCTTCATTGTCGTCACCATTTGAAGTCTAGTCTATGTTAGTTTATACCAAGTGTTGTCATAGTCCAGTCTTAGTTAGTTTCTAACGCAACATAAAAAAATAACTTGACCTTCAAAGGGGGCGGGAGGTGCTCCCCCTAAGGTAATGGTAGGGGAAACACTGTGTTCACACAAACCTTTATTCTGGAGGCGATCAATCATGATTAATTGTTTGACAGCCTAATTATTCATTAACACTGTGCACAATATATGCTAACAATTATTTACAGTTTTCTTTTAGGAAAGTAGCTGCATCACTGAATCTCTGTGCTTTGTAAATCAGTGTATGGTAAAGACAGGACACATGCCAGACATATGATGTGTAACTGTGTGCTCATGTTGATCATAGTCTGAACTATTTGAAAAATAAATAATACGTTTCATTGGTCATTTAAGTCTGATCACATTCTTTGTTCTAGCTGCTTCAGAGCATTCCACCTTGATGTCCATTATAGGTGTTGGGTCTTTATCTCTCCAGGTGTGAAACACATCAATATTCATCACCATTGACACTCCCTCACATATGGCAAAGGTCATTATATTGTTTTATGTCAACGATCATTTAAGTATCAATTTGTCTGATGCCTAAAACTATTATTTTATTATAAGTATTTCATTTTATTAACTTTAAAGCCACAAATCTAGGTGGCCATTGACCATGTAATAATGTATTGTTACCAGCAGAGGTGTAAAGAGTACCTGAAAACCATACTTGAGTAAAAGTACAGATACCTGGCAGCGAATATTACTCCATTACAAGTTACAAGTCACCAATTCCAAAACGACTAAAGTAAAAGTCTTAGAGTATCTGATTTTAACAGTATTGAGTATTTTACTCATACTGAATGTAGGCTCAAAGAAGCACTATAGTCCTCAACACTTAAAGACACATGTCAGTGAAAAAAACTAGAAACATTTGATTCGTGAGGAGAGCAATCGCATTTAAATCATAAGACTGAACACCTCAAAATTGCAACAAATCATGGCCTACACCAGGGGTATTCAATTAAAGTTCCAAGAGGTCCAGTCTTTATACTTTCTTCCAAACGGAGGTCCATATGTCCGGACAATATGTTTTTTTTAAATAACAAAAAATAAATATTTAATCAATTTAGCCCACTTGGATATAAAAGATATGATCTTTTATCAGGCCATTTATTTTATATTTTGATATCCACAGTATGTATGTATTGTAGGCTCTGTGGCTTTAGGGGAATGCCCTCTTAATAGAAGTCTGATCATTAATATTTGTAAGAAAAAAAGCTACAAACAACATATTTAATGTAAGAATTAAATTGCTCTCATCATAAACAGAAAACAAAGTTACTTACTAAATTATCCTTTCCATGCCTTTCATACCAGAACTTCTATCTTTAAATTCTCAGTTAGAACAAAATGTGACCCTGCTTGTGAAAACCCAGCGAGTCTTTTTACTGTTTTCTACATAAAATCATCCTACAGAATATTCTGTGAAAATATAACAACAATATCTTCAATATTGACTGAATAATGCCATTTCAAAGATTAAAATTTTAGTTAATGCTTGAAATTAATCTTTGATGCTTGTTATTTAATAATTAATTTGTTTATGAGACTTTAGCCTGGGTTTTCACAGTGACACAAATGTTTACATGCTGATCAATAATGCTAATGATAAATGTAGGCTAGATAAAAACGTTATGGTTCATAAAATATTGCAAATCTGGTTGAAAGGTTGAAGACATATAGAAAACAGTAAACAGACTGACAGAAACAAATACTTTAATATTGCTGCATTTTGTTTACTGTTGTGTATCTGCTCTGCGTGTCTGCACTAGTGTTGTTAAAATAAGCACGTGTTTGCTGCTCTTCATGCGGCGCGTCTTTGGCGGGAGAAAAGCAGCGCACGCGGAGCGGAAAGGGTTCAAATGAAGCGCGTTTATAGCTACGATATATCACAGGATATAGGACAAAAGATCAATTACATAAATGTTCCTGAGAGTACGTGTGATGTGATTCTCCATTGTGTAGACGCGCGGCTCAATTTAAACAACTGAAAGAGTGAAAATTTTAAATGTCTCGCGGTCCGGATGAAACGAAGCAAAGGTCCGTATCCGGCCCGCGCGCGGTCCGCCAGTTGACGATGCCTGGCCTACACCATAACCTACGTCTATTACAAACACCCAAGTCTCATTGCCTGATACTGCACTCGTATTCACATAAAGAAGCCATGTTGACAAGTTTTAGTAAGTTAGGGCAAAATCCACAAGAATATAGTACCTTCAATGCCCTGTAAATGGCAATATGAATGATTCTGTAGCAAAAATAAACTGCTGCAAAAAAAGATAGGTGGCATGCAAAAAGTAATGTGTAATTGCATTAGTCATTACAAATGTAGTGGAGTAAAGAGTACATATACTTGTTCAAAAATGTAGTCAAGTAGAGAGTAAAAGTTGCTAATATCTTTAATACTCAGTACAACTACAAAGTAGCCAAAAAGATACTTAAGTACAGTAACTAATTACATTTACTCCAATACTTTACACCACTGGTGACCAGACACACGCCAGACTTTAGGAGCTCAGAGATTACAGGATGATACAGAATATGAGACCAGAATGTTATACAAATTGCAATAATAACACTACATTTGCATTAAAAATAACTCGACACTTAAGCGCTTCACAGCTGTTATCGTTGATGTCACAGTCTTCAAAGAGAAAAAGGCTCAGATGATCTTTACTGAATGAAGTGAATCCATTCACTCGGCATGTGATTGATACCATCGAGTCTCAATACTGTAAAACATTGAGGAGAAACATCAGATATGATATTAATATACACTCATCTCAGTCATTATCAACATCATGTCAGAATGACTTTATACTTACAAACCATATTAAATTAATCCAAGAGAGAACACAATACAAGAAGTGCTACCACACCAACATCAACACAAGTGTGAGCACAAAACATTTATATGACCGTCACTTGTACACAAAAGTGATTCCACTGTAAAAAATCAACTTAAAAATGTCTCCCAACCAGTGTTGGGTGTAACTAGTTACTAAGTAATTAGTTACTGTAATTTAATTACTTGTCCCTTGAAAAAGTAAAGTAAGGGATTACTCTTATTTTTTCTGTAATTTAATTACAGTTACTTCTGATGTAATTAAACTAAATACTTTGTGTAATATGTGTGTGTGCAGAAGAGGAATTTACATCAAAATTCAAAGTCTAACTTTAAAATCTGTGCTTTAATGTATAATTCTCACATTTGTAATTAATAATAATACTTTATGTAGTTTTATATTATTTATTTGAAAATCTAGCCACAGGAGGTCACAAGCCAGTGTACTTTTTGTGCCGGTCCCAAGCCCGGATAAATAGAGAGGGTTGTGTCAGGAAGGGCATCCGACATAAAACTTGCCAAATCAAATATGCGAATCACTAACATGACTTCCATACCGGATCGGTCGGGGCCCGGGTTAACAACGACCGCCATCGGTGCCGTTGACTTACAGGGCACTGGTGGAAATTGGGCTACTGTTGGTCAAAGGAGAGGAGGAAGGTGTTTTAGAGGAGGAAGGCGTGTCCGTAGGCAGAGAGAGAAGAGGAAAGGCAGGAGTTTCAGACTGAAAGTAGGGACTTTGAATGTTGGTACGTTGACAGGTAAAGGCAGAGAGCTGGTAGATATGATGCAGAGGAGGAAAGTCGACATTCTGTGTGTCCAGGAGACCAGGTGGAAAGGGAGCAAGGCTAGAAGCATTGGAGCGGGGTTTAAACTGTTTTATCATGGTGCGGACAGGAAGAGAAATGGAGTAGGAGTGATCCTGAAGGAGGAGTGTGTGGAGAATGTTCTGGAGGTAAAGAGAGTGTCAGATAGGTTGATGAGTCTGAAGCTAGAAATTGAAGGGGTGATGTTGAATGTTGTCAGTGCTTATGCTCCACAAGTAGGTTGTGAGCAAGAGGAGAAAGACAGATTCTGGAGCGAGTTTGAGGAAGTGATGCAGAGTGTTCCCAGAGGTGAGAGAGTGGTGATAGGCGCAGACTTTAATGGACATGTTGGTGAAGGGAATAGTGGGGATGAGGAAGTGATGGGCAGGTTTGGTCTTCAGGAAAGGAACCCAGAAGGACAGAGGTTGGTAGACTTTGCTAAAAGTATGGAGATGGCTGTGGTGAACACGTACTTTCAGAAGAGGCAGGAACACAGGGTGACATATAAGAGTGGTGGCAGGAGCACACAGGTGGACTATATCTTATGTAGACGCTGTAATCTGATGGAGATTAGCGATTGCAAAGTAGTGGTAGGAGAGAGTGTAGCTAGACAGCATAGGATGGTGGTGTGTAAGATGACTCTGGTGGTGAGGAAGATGAAGAGAGCAAAGGCAGAGCAGAAGACAAAGTGGTGGAAGTTGGAAAAGGAAGAGTGCCGTGTTGTTTTCAGGGAAGAGTTGAGACAGGCTTTAGGTGGACAGGAGGTGCTTCCAGATGACTGGACTACTACAGCCAAAGTGATCAGGGAGACAGGTAGGAAGGTGCTAGGTGTATCATCTGGAAGGAGAAAAGAAGACAAGGAGACTTGGTGGTGGAATGAGGAAGTTCAGGAGAGTATCCAGAGGAAGAGGTTAGCTAGGAAGAAGTGGGACAGTGAGAGGACGGAGGAAAGTAGACAGGAATATAGGGAGATGCAGCGTGAGGTTAAGATAGAGGTTGCAAAGGCCAAACAGAAAGCTTATGAGGATATGTATGCAAGGTTAGATAGTAAGGAAGGTGAGAGGGATTTGTATCGGTTGGCGAGGCAGAGGGATAGAGATGGAAAGGATGTGCAGCAGGTTAGAGTGATTAAAGATAGAGATGGAAATGTGTTAACAGGTGACAGGAGGGTGAGGGAAAGATGGAAGGAGTACTTTGAGGAACTGATGAATGAGGAAAATGGCAGGGAGAGAAGAGTAGTAGAGGCAAATATTGTTGAGCAGGAAGTAGAAAGGATTAGCAAGGGTGAAGTTAGGAGAGCTTTGAAGAGGATGAAGAGAGGAAAGGCGGTTGGTCCGGATGACATACCAGTGGAGGTATGGAAGTGTCTAGGAGAGATGGCAGTAGAGTTTTTAACTAGGTTGTTCAACGAGGTCTTAGAGAGTGAGAGGATGCCTGAGGAATGGAGGAGAAATGTTTTGGTGCCGATTTTTAAGAACAAGGGAGATGTGCAGAGTTGTGGAAACTACAGAGGTATTAAGCTGATGAGCCATACAATGAAGTTGTGGGAAAGAGTAGTGGAAGCAAGGCTAAGGGGAGAAGTGAGCATTTGTGAGCAGCAGTATGGTTTCATGCCAAGAAAGAGCACTACAGATGCGATATTTGCTTTGAGAAGGTTGATGGAGAAGTACAGAGAGGGTCAGAAAGAGCTGCATTGTGTCTTTGTAGATTTAGAGAAAGCGTATGACAGGGTGCCAAGAGAGGAGCTGTGGTATTGTATGAGGAGGTCTGGAGTGGCAGAGAAGTATGTTAGAGTGGTGCAGGATATGTATGAGAGCAGTAGGACAGTGGTAAGGTGTGCGGTAGGTGTGACAGAGGAGTTCACGGTGAAGGTGGGACTGCATCAAGGATCGGCTCTGAGCCCCTTCTTGTTTGCGGTGGTGATGGACAGGCTGACAGATGAGGTCAGACAGGAATCTCCATGGACTATGATGTTTGCGGATGATATTGTGATCTGTAGTGAGAGCAGGGAGCAGGTGGAGGAAAGTCTAGAGAGGTGGAGGTTTGCTCTGGAGAGAAGAGGAATGAAGGTTAGTCGCAGCAAGACAGAATACATGTGTGTGAATGAGAGGGATTCAAGTGGAACAGTGAGGTTACAGGGAGAAGAGGTAAAGAAGGTGCAGGATTTTAAGTACTTAGGGTCAACAGTCCAGAGTAATGGGGAGTGTGGAAAAGAGGTGAAGAAGCGTGTGCAGGCAGGTTGGAATGGGTGGAGAAAAATGTCAGGTCTGTTGTGTGATAAAAGAGTACCAGCAAGAATGAAAGGAAAGGTGTACAGGGCAGTAGTGAGACCAGCGATGTTGTATGGTTTGGAGACAGTTGCACTGAGGAAAAGACAGGAGGAAGAGTTAGAGGTAGCAGAGCTGAAGATGTTGAGGTTCTCTTTGGGAGTGACGAGGATGGATAGGATCAGGAATGAGTACATCAGAGGGACAGCACATGTGAGATGTTTTGGAGACAAAGTTAGAGAGGCCAGGTTGAGATGGTTTGGACATGTTCAGAGGAGGGAGAGTGAATATATCGGAAAAAGGATGCTGAGGTTAGAGCTGCCAGGCAGGAGGCCAAGAGGAAGACCAAAGAGGAGGTTTATGGATGTAGTGAAGGAGGACATGAAGGTAGTCGGTCTGAGAGAAGAGGATGCAGGGGATAGGGCAAGATGGAGGCAGATGATTCGCTGTGGCGACCCCTGAAGGGAACAGCCGAAAGGAAAAGAGAGAAGAACTATTATTCATTTGAATGAATTAAAAGAGCCCTTTCATGCCTATCCTTGAATCACTTAACATATCAAGGTTGATATAGGATATAGAAAGTAATTAGTAATAAGTAATTAAATACTTTTTGGAGAGAGTAATTTGTACAGTAATCTAATTACACTATTGAATATGTAATTAGTAACTAGTAATTAATTACTTTTTCAGAGTAACTTACCCAACACTGGTGGTGACTGACACTAAAAACAAGCAGAAACAGGCTTTTTTTGTATATACTGAATAAAACAAGTCCTCAAAATGTCTCCAATAAAGATTATTTTGTTGACTGGATATTTAAAAGAATAGTTCACCCAAAAGCGAAAATGACAACTATGGGAGTCAATGGTGACCCACAACGGCTGAGTTACAAACTCTCGTGTTTATTTGCGTTCAGCACAACACAGAAATGTATAGAGGTTTATATCAACTGGTCACCCAAAAATGAAAATCATTTAATCATTTACACACCCTTGTGTCATTTCAAACCTGTATGACTTTCTTCTCACAAAAGAAGATATTTTGAAGAATGTTTGTAACCAAAAAAAATGTGTCCCCATTGTCTTGTCGTGGCGTGTGTGTGTGTGTTGAAATACCTGTGACTTCACTGAGAAAGCTGAGTTATGCAAACCTCTTGTCCCAAAGTTGAGTAAACTTAAGAGTTTGTCCTACAGTTTGTTGCATTTAATATTATAGATTTCTCAACCTGTTTTTTTACAGTGTGGTAGCGTTTGAACAATCTTAGATGTTTTTGAGGTCGACTATAATGTGATAAAAATCATGTCGACTAGTCGATGACATCATTAATAAATACAATAAGAGCTCAGAAATGTTTTGCAACAAGATATGATGGGTGTGCGCAGTAAGACACTCGTGTGAGTGAGCTCTTGGGCGGGTGGGGAATAGATGCCGGTTTGACAGGGGGATGTATGTGTCTCGTGAGGAGTGTTCCTCGTATCTAGTAGGTATTTAAAATAAGATAAAGTGCTTTCATCTATTGCAGGGAGTTTCAGAGGAGAGCGAGACGACAATGAAAAGTAAAGAACGATGTTAAGAGAGGTGAGGTCGGTGTGGCGTTGGGCGTGGTGGTGCGAGTATAAGAGCCAGTCAGGTGGATTCTCTAGCAGCTTTTACGTTATTCGCTTGAAGGTGTGTTAGCAGGACAAACGTTCCTGCATAGCAACAGTCACTGAAAAGTGTCAAGTGCATAGAGCGATGAACAACAGAAAGAGTTGTGTGTAAGTTTGTTGTGGAGGGTGTGCTTGGCCATGTGTATGTCCTACTGTGGTGACTTTATGTGATAACAGGTCAATTTCTGCAACCTAGACAGACCAGGGACTTACGTCAGGATCCTGTTTGTAGACTTCAGCTCGGCCTTCAACACCATAATCCCAGACCTCCTCCTGCCCAAGCTTACCCAGCTCTCTGTGCCAACCTCTACCTGTCAGTGGATTATTAACTTCCTGTCGAACAGGCAGCAGCTAGTGAGGTTGGGAAAATTTAAATCCAGCACATGTACCATCAGCACCGGAGCTCCTCAAGGATGTGTTCTTTCTCCACTGCTATATTCACTCTACACAAACGAATGCACCTCTACAGACCCTTCTGTCAAACTCCTGAAGTTTGCAGATGACACCACAGTCATTGGCCTTATTCAAGACGGTGATGAATCTGCCTACAGAAAGGAGGTTGCTCAGCTGGCTGCCTGGTGTAGTCAAAACAACCTAGAGCTGAATGCATTCAAGACAGTGGAGATGATAGTGGATTTCAGAAGGAACCCTCCATCACTTCCTCCCCTCACCATCCTGGACAGCACTGTGGATACTGTGGAGTCATTCAGGTTCCTGGGCTCCACCATCTCTCAGGACCTGAAGTGGGAGTCCCACATAGACTCCATTGTAAAGAAGGCCCAGCAGAGGTTATACTTCCTCCGTCAATTGAGGAAGTTCAACCTACCACAGGAGCTACTGACCCAGTTCTACTCAGTGGTCATCGAATCTGTTCTGTGCACTTCAATTACTGTTTGGTATGGCTCGGCCACCAAATCAGACCTACGAAGACTACAACGGACAGTTCGTAGTGCTGAGAAAATTATTGGTGCTCCTCTGCCCACACTTCAGGACCTGTACGATTCCAGAGTGAAAAACAGGGCAAGAAAAATCATCATTGACTCCACACACCCAGCACACAAACTCTTTGATCTGCTGCCCTCTGGCCGGCGCTTTAGAGCACCAAACACCAGGACTTCCAGACACAGAAGCAGCTTCTTCCCCCAGGCAATCTCCCTCCTAAACAGATAACTGCTCCTTAAGAGCAATATTCCACTTCCACTACTCCTATAGTGTGCACTACTGTGCCTTATTATATCTACATCTTATGTATACATGTATATAACACTACCTCTACTTACTAAATTATCCATTTGCACAAGTGTACATACAATCTGTTAATATGTTTATTCTACTATATACTACCCGGTACAATGTCTCTTATATGTTATTATCCCCCATTTTCTGTAAAATAGTCTTTATTTTTATATATGCACAATTTAGAATCTTTTAGACTGTAAATCGTATTATATTGTATTGTCATTGTGTTAAATGTCTGTACTAGAAGCTTCCAACACCAAAGAAAATTCCTTGTGTGTGCAAGCACACTTGGCAATAAAGCTCTTCTGATTCTGATTCTGATTCTGATTCTGCTGTTTAGCCGCTGAAAAAATACAGTTTCTCATTGATGCAACATTTATAAAAGCTTTGTCCTGCTGATTGATAATTGATTTCCAAGAAAGAAATTTAATTCACTTGATTATGAGCACGGAGTTTGCTATTGCTTTGTGTACTTAACATACAAGTTTGTGAGTGCGCAAAACACTATTTATAGATGTGTGCACATAACGGGTTGCATTCTGGCCTCGATATCACAAAAGTGACTTGAACTTATTTTAAATATTCAATATTTTAATATTTACATTCTTGGTAAGCAAAAGATAAATACAGTAAATTGAGAAAAATCTAATCGCACAAAAGTAGGCAGTGAATATATTATTTTATTTACATAATGTATAAATGATGTCTTTAATATCAGATGTAATAATTATAATGAATGTAATCACTGTCATTTTACGTATGATGAATAGTGTATTTTCAGTTGGTTTTGTCAATGATCCTCGTATATTGATAGCTGTGAATTTATCGAGAGTCATTGACTGCGTCATGTTGAGTCTCTATATATATAAGATGATTCTGATAAACGTTAAAGACTCATATTATATATATACCGTTTACTTTTTGTTTTTCTTACTTCAGTGTCTTCAGTTTACAGTTTGTATTCTTCAGTCCATCAGAGAGCAGCTTCACTCCTGAATCCTGCAGTTTATTGTGACTCAGGTTCAGTTCTGTCAGACTTGAGGAGTTTGATCTGAGAACTGACGCCAGTGATGAACAACTTTCCTCTGTCAGATTACAGTCACTCAGACTGAGAGAGAAATAACAACACAACAGTGAGTTAAAATGTTAGTAAAACACTTATTACTTTTTTCTGACTGCATGATTGATCATTCTGATTTTAATAACGCTGCACTTGTCACAAAGAGATGGATAAAAAGCTAAATATTAACAGATCGATCTTTAATGATCACTTCTAATCTCATTTCTATTTTTCAGGATATCGTATGAAGCAGCAACGTTCATGAGACTTAAAATCTCACAGTATCACAAATGTAAAACAATGTTCAAGAGAAAGGCACAAACATAAAAAACAAGTTGATCTCATTTATTTTCAATGAAAGCTTGACAACTTCTATGAGTGACAGTGAACTTCAGCAAAACATGATGTGTGTGTGTCCAGAAACACAAGAAAAGTGTGTCATGTTTAACTTCATGTAAATGAAGAGCAACTTTCCTCATAATACAATTACATTTATGAATTGGGGAAATGTTTTTATCCAGAGGGATTTACACATGAGATGAACACAAGCAGAATGAGTTTATCCAAGAGAAAACAGAATACAAGTAGTGTTACTACATCAACTTTACACAAGAACAAGAGTGAAACAGCAAAACATAAACCGCAAAAATACTTGACAGTCACTTGTGATTATTAATAATAGTGAGTTTATAGACAAAATGATAATTGAATCAGTAACTCACAGTAGTTTGTGTAGTTGACAGTGTGGATCCTTCAGTAGATCAGAGAGCAGCTTCATCTGATCCTTCAGTTTTATTTGTGCTCGGTTCGTTCTGTGAATTGAGGAGTTTGATCTGAGTGGCGCAGTGGGATGAACAATTTCTCTGTCAGATTACGGCGCTCGTGAGAGGAATAACAAACAAAAAGTGAGTTAAAACTCAGATATAAACACTTAAGATGTCATGTTTGAACAATGAGAATAGCTGCAAAGGTGAGCACATCTGCACTATAGATGAATTATGCAGAACTGACCTGACACAATTTAAATAATAAGCAAAAATCAATAAAAAGCCAGAGCACAGAGGCAGCTTCTCACTCTATAGATCAGTGAATCATTCTTCATTTTTTATTAATGTTTGGATCATGTACAGGATGAATCACTTTGTTTGACGTAATATGATGTTAATGTTTCAGGTGAACTGCAGTTAAATGACTCACTCAGCTGTTCTGGATGCTTTGATCACTGGCAGAAGCCTCAGAAGACATTCATGTGATCGATCATATTTACTCAGATTAAACTCATCCAGCTTCTCTTCTGAGTTCAGTAACACAAACACCAGAGCCGACCACTGAGCAGGAGAGAGACGGACTCCAGAGAGACGAGACTCATCTCCTCTGTTCACATATGTTTGTACTTCCTGCACTAGAGAATGATCATTGAGTTCATTCAGACAGTGAAACAGATTGATGGATTTCTCTGGAGAGAGATTCTCTCTGATCTTCATCTTAATGTACTCGACTGTTTCCTGTTTACTGTCAGAGCTTCTTCCTGTCTGTGTCATCAGATCTCGTAAGATTGTCTGACTGGACTCCAGTGAAAGACCCAGAAGAAATCTGAGGTGAAGATCCAGGTGTCCGTTCTCACTCTGTAAGGCCTTGTCCACTTCACTCTTCAGTAAATCACTCATATTTGATCTCAATCTGCTGAAGTTTTCTGATGTTTGCTGAAGAAATGACAGAAACACAAATAAAGCGGCGAGAAACTCCTGAACGCTCAGATGCACAAAGCTGAACACCTTCCCCAGGTTCAGTCCAAACTCCTCTCTGAAGATCTGAGTACAAACTCCTGAGTACACTGACGCTTCTCTGACATCAATGTCACACTCTCTCAGATCCTCCTCATAGAAGATCAGGTTCCCTTTCTCCAGCTGTTGAAAAGCCAGTTTTCCCAGAGACTCCAGACTCTTTCTAGCCTGCTGAAGATCTACCTCACATTTCCCATCATACTTCTGACTCTTCAGTTTGATGTGAAACATCAGGAAGTGTGTGAACATCTGAGTGAGAGTCTTGGGGATCTGTGCTGGACTCTCTGCTTCACTCAACATTCTCTGGAGAACAGTGGCTGAAATCCAGCAGAAGACTGGGATGTGACACATGATGTACAGACTTCTGGATGATTTCATGTGTGTGATGATTCTGTTGGCCAGACTCTCATCATTGATTCTCTTCCTGAAATACTCGTCCTTCTGAGGGTCATTGAATCCTCGTACATCTGTGATCAGATCAACACACTCAGGAGGAATCTGATTGGCTGCTGCTGGTCGAGAGGTGATCCAGATCAGAGCAGAAGGAAGCAGATTCCCCTTGATGAGGTTTGTCAGCAGCACATCCACTGACGCTGATTCTCTGACATCAAACAAACTGGGATTCTTTGAGAAATCTAGAGGAAGACGACACTCATCCAGACCATCAAAGATAAACACAACTTTATAATCCTCAAAGTCTGTTGATCTCAGTTCTTTTGTATCTGTGAAGAAGTGATGAAGAAGATCCATCAGACTGATATTTGTCTCTTTGATCAGATTCAGTTCTCTGAAAGGAAGTGGAAATATCAAGTGAAGATCTTGATTTGTTTTTTCTTCAGCCCAGTCCAGAATGAACTTCTGCACAGAGACTGTTTTTCCAATTCCAGCGACTCCTTTAGTCAGCACACGTCTGATGGGTTTGGTTTGTTCAGGTGAGACTTTAAAGATGTCATTACATTTGATTTGTGTTTCTTGTGTCTCTGATCTTCTGGATGCTGTCTCAATCTGTCTCACCTCATGTTCATTATTGATGTCTTCACTCCCTCCCTCTGTGATGTACAGCTCTGTGTAGATCTCATTCACAAGTGTTGAGCTTCCTTGAGCTGACATTCCTTCATTCATTCTCTGGAATTGCTCTTTTAGTCTGGATTTGTGTTTCTTCATGTATACAGGGGCAAGTTCTGATAAACAAAGGGAATATATGTATTTATAAATAAAAATACATCTATACAATTTGGAAAGTCCTTAATTCTACTGTATGTACAATGTTTCTTATTTAATATAATTTTATGCTTATTAAACCAAATGAATATTTTGCCTAACCTGTTATTATATTTGACTCAAGAGTGTCTTAAGATTTTGATGATCATGACATTAGATCAGGGGTTGGCAAACTTTTTACCTCAAGGGCCACATCAAGTTTTCGAATCCTTGTTAAGGGCCGCATGTTATTCACACATTAAATTAAATCTTTTTTTATGTATTCCCAACTGAAATTTGATAACTACTGTTGCATGCAATTCTGTCACGATCGTGAGGAGAACCCAATTGCAGGCAGCGGGGATTAAGGGGTTAATGAAAAGGGTTTATTTAAATACAAGAAACACAAAACAAAGACCCACGATGGGGTATAACTGCACATACAGGATAATAACCAAGATGAGACTAACTGACACTAAACTGAACTGAACTAAACAACACTTGACATAAACTAAACTCAAACACTTACTAAGACTTGACAGGAGCTTTGACCAACAGGAACAAGGTAGACAGGTAACCACACAAAGATACTGGACACGAGCATAAAGCAAACACATACAATGACCGAACACAGGACAATGAAACATGAGGGCATTAAATAGGGAAGACAAAGAAGGATAGTGACACAGCGCAGGTGAGGGTAATTAACACGGCCTGGGAAACAATACAGGAAACGAGAGGGGCGGGGCCAATGACGAGACACTGGAGAGAACGCATGTTTCTCTCCACACATAACCAAAGACTTTGTCATGGCTCTGCCTCAGGACCAGGAAATCCAAGACTAGGTGAGGCAGAACCATGACACAATTCCTTCTACCCTGTGTTTTATAAACACTTGTATTGAAAAAAATGGCAAAACATTTGCACACTGTCATAAGACACATTATTATAATAATTTACAGTATACATAATTTTATTCTTGACATTTTTTCTAATATTCCTCTAATTCAGGGGCGTGCAATTAATCCCAAGGGGCCACATGAGAAATGGGACTATTAATTCTGCTCAATATTGAAATTATGACTTTTAAAATAGCTTTCCTGTAGCTCAGTGGTAAGAGCATTGCGTTAACAATGCAAGGTTGTGGGTTCGATCCTAGGGGATTGCACATGCCTATGTATAAATGTATAGGATAATGCAATGTCAGTCGCTTTGGATAAAAGCGTCTGCCAAATGCATAAATGTAAATGTAAAATGCAGTAAATATCCGATCTGATCTAACTCTTTTATATTTAAAAAAGAAAACCCACCACCACTTTTCTGCACCTCTACCCTTTGTGCATATCACGGGTTATACATGTACATACTAGAAATCAGATGTGTAATATTCAGTTTTAAAAATAAAACATTGTAATATTACAATACGAGTTAAACATTTGGCATTGCATATCTCAATTTAATTTATACTGTAGGCCTATCCATTGTGAGCCATATTTACAATTATTCTGGTTCTCAAATCTGATTGGCTGAGAGCCATGCCATATTTCACCAGTATCACTACAGGAACTATATACAGTAAGTATATATATGACGGTAACCATTTCACAAGTCAGACTTATAAGAAGTGAAAGTAAAAGCAGTCTCTCTCTAATAGCATTTCACAGCAATAGTGACTGATTGCAGAATGGCAGAACCATACGTCACAGCCGTATCTCTTTAGCGCTCAGGACGCAAGTGTCTCGAGACGCGCTTTTGATAACAGAAATTGCCATGTCATGCTATAGTAAACCAAAGCTCACAACACTCGTCCCGCCTCAGCGCGAGGCGCTTCAAAAGACACAAGACGCGAACGCAGCGTTTAAACCCGTCCGTCTAGCTAGCGCATGTCTCCCTCTCTTTTCATTTTTACTCACGTATGCTGCATTGCAGACTCCCGCCACCTAATGGATTTCGTTTGTATAACATCAAATCCTAACTGAAACGCAATGTTATGAATACATTTAAAAACCGCCTCCCGGGCCGGATGAAATTGCTTAAGGGGCCGGTCCGGCCGGATGTGGCCCGCGGGACGTAGTTTGCCCACCTCTGCATTAGATGAACACAAAAAGCTTCATGGTTCTATTCTGTTGATTTATTAACTGTAAATGTATTTTCACTAATAATCATCAGTAAATACAGACACTGTGTCTGTTCGTCTGAAGGTAAAGTGATGTAATAGTCACATGACTGAGAGCTCTTACTGGTCTGTAGTTTGTTAGCGAGGTCTGTCTGTTTCATCTTCTTCAGGACGTTCAGTGTGATCTTCAGAAACATCTCTCTGACTCTGATCTGATCTTCATCATCCTCCTCTTCTCTCTCAGAGCATGATGGGTAATCTGGACTCAGTAGACTCTTGAAGATCTTCAGCTCTTTCTTCATCAGAGAGATGAGTTTGTGCTCAAGCTCCTGAAATCATTGTTCAAACACACAGGGTTTTGTTATCTTATAAGGGCAGGAAAAGTTTTTAAATGCTCATTTTAGTGAACACTTTTCTAAATTGCTTAAACCTCATTTCATGAAACCTATAACATATTTTCAACACTATTACAACACATCAAAACCACAGAAACAAAATCAAAACCTTACACACACAAAATCATATTATCTTTAGCCCTATTCGCACGGGATTAGTATTATCTGGGGACATCGTGTGATTTAGAAACTACCTGTCATGAAACAGGTGGAAGAACCCAATTGCAGGCAGCGTTCAGGGGTAACAAAAAGGGTATTTATTAACAAGAAACACAAAACAAAGACCCACGATGGGGTATAACAGCACAAGACCAAGAATAGACATGACATGATGAGGCAGAATCATGACAGAAGCCACCCCTTAATGAACACCCTCATTAACAACAAAGTCTGTAGGGGGAAGACCAAAGGGATTGCGGCTGGGTGGGGAAGTCTTGGCCCGGGGCGGCGCTCGGGAGCGCGGAGTCCCGGGGGGCTTGGTAGTGGCCGGAGCAGGCGTGGCTGCCGGCCGGGCACGGCTAGGGGCCGGGCGGACTGCCGGCTGGGGTGCCGGCTGAGTCGCCGGCTGAGTCTCCGGCTGGAAGGCCGGCTTAGTCAGCAGCTGGAAGGCCGGCTGATTCACCGGCTGGTGCACCGGCTGATTCACCGGCTGAATCACCGGACTGGATCCCAGACTGGACACCAGCTGCACCGGACTGGACACCGGCTGCACCGACTGGACATTGGACAGGACACCGGAGGGACCAATGCTGTGACTTGGGGTGCCGGCTGGACCGCTGGCTGGAACACCGTACTGGACACCGGCTGCGCCGGATTGGATGCTGGCTGCGCCGGAATGGACGCCAGCTGCACCGGCTGGGACGCCGGCTGGACCGCTGGCTGAATTGCGACTGGATCGCCGGCTGCACCGGCCGGGACGCCGGCTGCTGCACCGGCCGGGACGCTGGCTGGATCACCGGCCAGGACACCGGCTGCACCGGACTGGACGCCGGCTGCACCGGACTGGATGCCGGATGCACCGGACTGGATGCCGGTTGGATCACTGGACTTGATGCTGGCTGCTCCACGTCGCTTCTCCCTCCTCCTCCGGTCAATCGGGCCCGTGGCAGACAGAGGGAGTTCTGGGTCGGAGGAGTCCACATACGTTGTCCCCGAGTCTCTCCTCCCCTACTTGCCACGGGGGCCGCCAGGAGGACCGGGGAGCTCAAACCAGAGGGTACTGAGTCCCCCCGGGTAGCGGCAGCCAGGACGAGGTCTTCCGGAGCGACCGACCGCGGGGCAGAAGTTCCAAGTGGGACCTCACCCCTGGGATCGTCCCGGTTGACCACGTACCTGACCATGTCCGCAAACCCTAGGGGGGCCAGCAGCCTCTTCTCCGACGGTGTGAGGCGCTGAGTGAGGCGGCAGTTGAAAATCGTTTTCAACTCTGCCTCACCAAACTCGGTCACCTCCGCCACCGCCGAGAATGCCCTGGCGAACTCCTGGTTCCCGTAATTCCCCTGACGGAACCCTAGCAGCAAGTGGGCTTGGCGAGATCGTGAGGACGACGCTGTACCGTCCATAGTAGCTGCCTGCTGGGTTCTGTTTGGCTCAGTCATTCTGTCATGAAACAGGTGGAAGAACCCAATTGCAGGCAGCGTTCAGGGGTAACAAAAAGGGTATTTATTAACAAGAAACACAAAACAAAGACCCACGATGGGGTATAACAGCACAACNGAACCCAATTGCAGGCAGCGTTCAGGGGTAACAAAAAGGGTATTTATTAACAAGAAACACAAAACAAAGACCCACGATGGGGTATAACAGCACAACAGGATAATAACAGGACGTAGACTAACTAAAACTAAACTGAGATAAACAACACTAGACATAAACTAAACTGGACACTTACTAGATTGACAGGAGCTTCAACAACAGGAACAGGTAAACAGGTAATCACACTCAGGGTATGAGACACGATGATGCACAGAGTAACACTCTCAAACAAACACAATGACTGAGCACAGGACAATGGAACAAGAGGACTATATAAAGGGGAGAAAATCAAGAAGGGACAGGTGCGGGGCATGAACTAATTAACAATCAATAACGAGGGATACAAGAGGGCGGGGACAAAGACGCCACACCAGAGAGAGAGAGTATGGAAGGCCGAAAGTGCCAAGACGTCTCTCTCCACACAAAACCAAAGGCTTTGTCATGACTCTGCCACAAGACCAAGAATAGACATGACATGATGAGGCAGAATCATGACACTACCTCCCTGTATTTCTATCATGTGGCGCATTCACACGGGATAAGTGAAGCCTGTGATTTTACTCAAATTTACGGACCTATTTCCGGATATGATGGCAAAGCTTAGCGTATAGTTTTTATAGCCTATAGTTGTATGTTGTATGATATATGACCGTACATGTCAGCACTTGAGACCTGCGATCGCGAACCGGACAAAAGATCATCGAACGTGATCGCGGGTCTGAAATGTTCTGAGAGTTTCCATGAGAAATAGCAAAACGGGAGACTCCCGACCAAAACGACAGTGTTGGCAGGTATGGATATGACCCAACACCCAAAATAATATCAAAACACTTCAACACAGCGTCCATTATTCACAAACGGTGGATAAAACCTTGAAAAAGGATATATGAGCCCGCCAAATCACAGAGATGCCGATTCGCACGGGACTAATATTATCACAGGATCTAGGTGTTAGTCAAAATATGGTAGGTCAGTTGTGGGGGAATGTTTACTTTACAAATTACAGACATGGCCGATTCGCACGGGATTAAGATCACAGACAACCTCTGCAATTATTACAAACGACTAGAGGTCCCCAAGTAATACTAATCCCTTGGCAATGGGGCTTTTCATTTATATATTGCCTTCAAATGATTCACAAAGCATCAAATACACATCAGCATTGATTACACACTGAGGGGCGGTTTCCCGGAAAGGGTTTAGTAATAGTTCCAGCATCACTAAAATGTTAGAGGTGTCTTGACCAAAAAAAACTTGCAATGACATATCTTGAAATATATAGTACCTGTAACAACTCACAGACTACACTCCCATAATCCTTTGCACCCATTCACACCATGATTACACCCGCACCTGATCATCATTCCCTGGACACTTTATAACCCATGTGCTTTGTCTTGTCAATTGTCAGGTGTAGTTGTCTTTTGTTTGTCACTAGTTCAGACCCCTGTGGATTGTATTTTGACCCGTGGATGTTACCTGTAGTTTGACCCGTGGATGTTACCTGTAGTTTGACCCCGTGTTTGTTACCTGTAGTTTGACCCGTGGATGTGACCTGTATTTTGACCCGTGGATGTTACCTGTATTTTGACCCGTGGATGTTACCCGTCTTGTTCTGTACCCGTTGATTAACCCCATTAAACCTCCTGTTTACTCCAATTCCTGTGTGGCATCATCCTTCCCTCAGTCTGGTAGTGTGACAGTGCGATTGTTTTATCTTAAGATGCACACAACTAATGTTTTTTTTGTAAAATATGTTTTTAAAAACGACCTAAATATCCTAATTTAACTACGGCATAGTCCTGGCTTAAACTAAACCATGTCTGGGAAATCGCCTGTCCGAGATCAATTTAAAATCAATATGATCGTGACTTCTTACTACAATGAATCAGTTTGAAACTAGACATCTAAACATTTAGCATAATCATCAGTAATGATAACAGTAATTTATGTAAAGCTGCAGTACGACTGCCAGTAAAAGAATCCCATGAAACGCTCCTTAAACATACAGCTTTGTCATATTTTTGCCTGGGTGTGCTTTATTCCACTTACGCCCGGTTACACCTATAACATATTTTCAACACTATTACAACACATCAAAACTACAGAAACAAAATCAAAACCTTACACATACAAAATCATATTATCTTTAGCCCTATTCGCACGGGATTAGTATTATCTGGGGACATCGTGTGATTTAGAAACTACCTCCCTGTATTTCTATCATGTGGTGCATTCACACGAGATAAGTGAAGCCTGTGATTTTACTCAAATTTACAGACCTATTTCCCGGATGTGATGGCAAGGCTTTGCGTATAGTTTTTATAGACTATAGTTGTATGTTGTATGATATATGACCGTACATGTCAGCACTTGAGACCTGCGATCGCGAACCGGACAAAAGATCATCGAACGCGATCGCGGCCTGAAATGTTCTGAGAGTTTCCATGAGAAATAGCAAAACGGGAGACTCCCGGCCAAAACGAGGTATGGCAGGTATGGATATGACCCAACACCCGAAATAATATCAAAACACTTCAACACAGCGTCCATTATTCACAAAAACCTTGAAAAAGTATAGTATATGAGCCCGCCAAATCACAGAGATGCCGATTCACACGGGACTAATATTATCACAGGACCTCAGTGTTAGTCAAAATATGGTAGGTCAGTTGTGGGGGAATTTTTACTTTACAAATTACAGACATGGCCGATTCACACGGGATTAAGATCACAGACAACCTCTGCAATTATTACAAACGACTAGAGGTCCTCAAGTAATACTAATCCCTTGGCAATGGGGCTTTTCATTTGTATATTGCCTTCAAATGATTCACAAAGCATCAAATACACATCAGCATTGATTACACACTGAGGGGCGGTTTCCCGGACAGGGTTTAGTAATAGTTCCAGCATCACTAAAATGTTAGAGGTGTCTTGACCGAAAAAAACTTGCAATGACATATCTTGAAATATATAGTGCCTGTAACAACTCACAGACTACACTCCCCATAATCCTTTGCACCCATTCACACCATGATTACACCCGCACCTGATCGTCATTCCCTGGACACTTTATAACCCATGTGCTTTGTCTTGTCAATTGTCGGGTCTAGTTATTTTTTGTTTGTCACTAGTTCAGACCCCTGTGGATTGTATTTTGACCCGTGGATGTTACCTGTATTTTGACCTAGGGCTGGGCGATACATATCGCGATTCACGCTAATTATACATGTCTAAATCGATTCTGTGTTTTATGCACAGCTTTTCTGTGAACTACGGCTCTTTGATCAGTAGGAAGTACTGCTCGATCTAAAATCACTACGAGATTGAGTCATTTATAACGTGCATTTGAAAAAGCAACACTCGTCAAACGTCATCACTATAAATCAACTTTATTATCATGAAAATGCCTGAAAAGGTTTGAAGAACAGCGATAGGATATGACCATTGGCATTTCCTGGAACTAATCGTTCTTCTTCTGTTTCCCATATTTGGAGTTTCTGCACAAGAGCGCCCTCTGGCTTTCGGATGTGGCGGCATTTAACCATAATTCATTGAGAAACTGAGAGCATACGAATCGCACGATATATCGCCCAGCCCTATTTTGACCCGTGGATGTTACCTGTAGTTTGACCCGTGGATGTTACCTGTATTTTGACCCGTGGATGTTATCTGTGTTTTACCTATTCGTGGATGTTACCCGTCTTGTTCTGTACCCGTTGATTAACCCCATTAAACCTCCTGTTTACTCCAATTCCTGTGTGGCATCATCCCTCAGTCTGGTAGTGTGACAGCACGATTGTTTTATCTTAAGATGCACACAAGTAATGTTTTTTTGTGAAATATGTTTTTAAAAACGACCTAAATATCCTAATTTAACTAAGGCCTAGTCCTGGCTTAAGCTAAACCATGTCTGGGAAATCGCCTGTCCGAGATCAATTTAAAATCAATATGATCGTGACTTCTTACTACAATGAATCAGTTTGAAACTAGACATCTAAACATTTATCATAATCATCAGTAATGATAACAGTAATCTATGTAAAGCTGCAGTACGACTGCCAGTAAAAGAATCCCATGAAACGCTCCTTAAACATACAGCTTTGTTTTTTTGGGCTTATAAAAATATTTTGGGGTAAAATTATTTTAAAGTATCCTTTGAAAAGAGCATCTAGATTTCTGAATAAACTGTGAATGAACATGATATTGAATGTAAATCAAATTAATGTAAAATATATTATTGTTAATCACAGCAAAATACTAAAAAACACATTTTTGAAAAGGAAATACTGTAAAATAATCCATCCATTTCTCAACTTCGCACTTTCGCACACACACAGACACCCACCTGGAAAACAGAATCCATGTGCTTCCCTTTGAAAGATCCATTTGTTGTGTTACTGTAATTTAACAATAAATGAAATATCTGTTTACATACAGTGAACACATGGATTAATGTGTGTATCTGTCAGTAAAGTGTTCAGTGAATATCTACATCACAGACTCAGATCAGAGAATAAAGACTGATGAAGTGATTTACTCTCTAAACCATCAGACTGTTCTCACCTCACATCTGTATCATCACAGTCTCCTGAACTGAAGTTAAGTGGAGGACGCATTGATCTATCACTCTTCATGGACACACAGCTGGGTTTAGGAGATTCTCCACGAGTCAAACTAAAACAACATTAAACAGAGTTTACATCATGTTCAGTGTTATGTATTTTTCAATAAAGCACTTGTATTAATTAGATATTTCACTCAGTAATAATATTTATATAAATGATAAAAATATATTTTGATATAATTCATAAAAATATAATTAGTAAATGTGTATAAACTTTACATTTACATTTGCAAAATGTCCATACATGTTAATTATTATAAAACCACAAATAATAAATTAAACTAAACGGAAACTATTTAAACTAAAGTAAGTTATTAAATACAAACTCTTACATCTGTCAGACCAAAACACATCTAACTATAGACAATAACACATTTTAAGTTTATTACCTTTTGATCTTTTTGGCGAGATTCATGATGAACACACAGTGTCAGAACGTAAAGAGTTAATCTTAAACCTGTAAACAAAATACTGATGTGTTATTATTCCTTCACATCAGTCCGTCCACAGCATTGAGCTGCACATTTGGTCTTTAAACAGTGAAACTACATTTCCAAAACGTCACTTTTAATGTTTTGAGTTTATAAACACACTTTCTGATTCCTAAAATAACACAATACTTCCAGTTCTTCAACCAATAAACTTACTGTGATGTTCAGAGCAAGACAATATTGAATCTACGGAATAAACATTAGACTATTGATACTTACTGTGATTTTAGCTTGTTTATTCTTTATTTTCTTGAACGAGGCTTTGCTGTAAAATGGCTCCTGATGTAATAGTTTCACTTTCACCAGCAGCTACCTGTGGAGGAGGAGGAGCCACCAAACATGATAGACTTGTTCGACTTGACCCATACTAGCCGGTCACTAGGCTTGTTCGACTTGATGCAGCGCCGAAGATCCGACAGGCGGATGACATCAAAGTACCGCGAGAGCGATTCGAAAGCAAACATTAGGCTCGTTTGAGATGCACGTTGCCTCGCCTGACATGAAGACGAGAGTAGGCGGCTGCAGTAAGGGGAGGAGTCAAAAAAGTGCAGGCAAGCCGGACACCTCCGAATCTCGCTGTTTTGTGTTCCTGTAAATTTGAGGAATGGAAGACATCGCGTTCGCGTTTTTTATCGCGGACGAAGTAGATGCAATTGAAATATCCCCATTTTTACATGAAGATGAGGACAATCACCGAATGTGAATAGTGCACATTCCTTAAGCCCTTATTTAAATGGTATATACAATCAGGTCTACAGTGTATGTTGCAACTTGCAACTAGTCAAAATAAAAGGCAACAATAAAAGGAAGGTTTCAAGGATTTCATTAAAAAACTTAAATTATTATTAAAATGATTAAAAGTTGTAAGAAGCAAGCAACACTTGTTAAGATGCTGTACAGTGTTATATAATAATTATATGTGTGCATGTAGCATTTGTTTTGATGGATTGGCTTATTTATTTCATGGAATAATGTAAATTACAATGTACAAAATGTACACCAACATAAAATACAACAAGGTATACATTTTAACAAATATAGGACTTAAAAAAGAAATAATTAAAACGAAACAAATAAAATAAAGCACATGCCCTAATTAGGCTACTTATTTAAAACATCCCTTTATAGTACACGGTTTTACCTAGGTGTTTTCATTATCACATATAAATAAAAATATATAAACTACTATAAATTGTGAACTTCTTAAAAACCAGTGGGCATTCTTAGCCAATGAGCATTAAGCTGTGTCGTCAGCAGTGTTGGGTGTAACTAGTTACTAAGTAATTAGTTACTGTAATTTAATTACTTTTCCCTTGAAAAAGTAAAGTAAGGGATTACTCTTATTTTTTCTGTAATTTAATTAGTTACTTTTGATGTAATTAAACTAAATACTTTGTATAATGTGTGGAATTGACATCAAATTTCAAAGTGTAACTTTAAAATCTGTGCTTTAATGTATCCTTCTCACATTTGTAATACTTTGGTCAGTTAATAAGAGTACTTTATGTAGTTTTATATGATCTATTTAAATGAATTAAAAGAGCCCTTTCATGTCTATCCTTGAATCACTTAACTAATCAAGGTTGATGTAGGATATAGAAAGTAATTAGTAATAAGTAACTAAATACTTTTTGGAGAGAGTAATTTGTACAGTAATCTAATTACACTATTGAATATGTAATTAGTAACTAGTAATTAATTACTTTTTGTGAGTAACTTACCCAACACTGGTCGTCAGCTAGTCGTTTCCCATCATGCTTTTGATCATGATTAACGCAGTCGATGGAGAGCAACTGCGCCTGACTGAAGAATCCGATACAGCCGCCTGGCCATCGTGAGAGTTTTTCGACACGCGTCAGCATGACATCAGAGCAAGGCGGACGTAACTCAGACACATTTCTTACCGGCATGCATCTCGCGCTGATCACCGGTGATCGGTTCTGCGCAGAATTTCGCCATCTCAAACGAGCCTTATTTATTGTTTTTCGAATCGCTCTCGCAGTACTTTGATGTCATCTGCCTGTCTGATCTTGCGACTACGCGGGCCAGTTTCTCGAAGTCGCAGAGGAGACTGTGTTCGAGGAGGAGGAGTTGGTGACGCTGTTCAACGCCGGTCTCAGGGAGCCACTCTCGCGTAAGGAGATGAGGTCGCTGAGACCGCTGGACTTTGATGCGATATGGCTGTATGCCGTGGTTCGATCAGAGTCCAGGGTCTCAGTACAACCCACCTACTCATCTCTGCTGGTCACGATCCCTGAGGATGGTTCTCTGTAGATCTGGGTTGTGGGCGTCGCCACGCCATCCTCCTCACCCTCGGCAGCTTCTCCACCGTCCACCAGCCTCGTTGGGAAGCGGGGGAGGCGAGCGTCCTGGGGATCCACCTCCGAGGAGTCCCAGCCGGAGCCAGCCATGCCTTTTACATCCTTCCTTCACCCGACCACCAGGCGGGTGGCTCGGCGGAAGAAGAAGAGGCAGCGGTGGGCAGCGTGGACTCCAATCCAGCCGGTGCAGCCGGCGTCCAGTCCGGTGCAGCCGGTGCCCAGTCCGGTGCAGCCGGTGCCCAGTCCGGTGCAGCCGGTGTCCAGTCCTGTGTCCAGTCCGGTGCAGCCGGCATCCCGTCCGGTGGTCCAGCCGGCGTCCAGTCCGGTGGTCCAGCCGGCATCCAGTCCGGTGGTCCAGCCGGCGTCCAGTCCGGCGTCCAGTCCGGTGCAGCCGGCGTCCAGTCCGGTGCAGCCAGCGTCCAGTCCGGTGCAGCCGGCCTTCCAGCCGGCGCCCAACCTTGTCCCGCCGACATTCCACTCGGCAGTTCCCCCCAGGACTTCCTCCCCTAAGTCGCCCAGGACTTCGCGCTGTCGAGGGCAGCCGGGGACTAGGACTGTTCCCTCCACAAGCCCTTGTCTGTCCCCACCCCCCCTCCCATGTTTATTATTTTTGTTGTCCCAACCCAGTAATTGTATTTTCTGTATTGCCCTTGGTTATGTTGTCTATGTTTATTTGGTTCCTGTCTTTGTCCCAGTCTGTCATGTCTTGTTTGTCAACCCCTTGGTGAACACCTGGAGGTGTTCATTAGGGGGGGGGGCTCTGTCACGGTCCTGCATTCTTGGTTCTGTATTTCTAGTCATGTGGCAGGATCGGGACTGAGCCCTTAGGTTTTATGTGAGAAAGCCATGAGATGTTTATGATTTTTACTTCTCATGTGTTTTCTCGTGTCTCGTCAGTGGCCCCGCCCCTCTCGTTTCCTGTATTGTGTCCCGTTCGTGTCTAATGTTTCCCACCTGCCCTAGCTCGTTATCCCTCGTTTGTCTTGCCTTTATATACCCTCATGTTTCATTGTCTTGTTGCTCGTGCATTGTATATGTTGTCTTCAATGGCGTTCCTTGTTATTTGTATCCTGATTACCTGTTTCTCCCGTGCTCGTGTTCCGTTTGGAGTGTCCTGTCAGTCTTAGTAAGTGTTTAGTTTGGTTTATCTAGTGTTGTTTATTTTCAGTTGAGTGTTAGTTAGTCTTCGTCCTGTCATTATCTTATTGTATTGAGTTTTCCCCCCATCGTGGGTTTTGTTTTGTGTTTTATGTAAATAAAGTCTTGTTTTTGTTAACCCCTTCACTGCTGCCTGCAATTGGGTTCTCTTTCGCACACGATTCATGACAAATTTCACTTTTGCACCCGAAATTATTCTAAAAAATGTTTTAAGTTGGGCTCTTGATTCTATAAGAATAATAATAAGTAATCAATAAGTAAGATTTTCTTTGGCCAGCAGTGTGTTAAAACACATTTGTTGTGGAAAAGAAAACGGGTTATGATGTTATCATTGTGAAGTTCTTGAAGTAATTGTACTGGATTGTGTTGTGTTATTAGTGTGTGAGAGCAGTGTTGTGACTGTGTGAAAGGGAAAACTAAGAATTGTTTTGCTCTTTTATTTATTCATTAGCTTTATCTCAATATTTGTTGTCACATCATGATCCTAAAATGAATACACAATATACAGCACTACTACACACTTCTGATTCATTGAGAGAACACTTCAATAACCACACCCACCTACACAACAATCTGCAACTTATCTTCACTTACTTCAGTAATATACTACAAACCACCAGAATTACACATTTGACAATCTGCAGTAAAACCACATTCAGTGTGTGCAGTAAAAGTGCTTCATACTTCACAAATCCAGCAATACAAACTCCCCTGGACATAAAGAACTTGTCTGGCTGTTAAGATGGAGACACAGATGACTCTTCTCCTGATTCTTACTGCAGTCTCAGGTAAATATTTCATTCTTACCAAGTTTATCAGAAAAAAACAACGACATTTGACTGCAAAAGCAAATATAATTTGATATAACTGATATGATATATTTAAAAGACTGAATAATGTTTTATTGAAAACAAATGTGATTAAAGATAGAGCCAGTATGTGATATAAATATAATGAGTTTTATTTCAGGTGGATTTGCTGATGGAATTGGACCAGAAGGAGATACTAATATAATCAGAAATGAAAGAGAATCTGTGACATTGCCCTGCACATATGAAACAGTCAGCAATAATGTTTGGCTTTACTGGTACAGACAGTTTCCTAACAGAGAACCTCAGTTTATACTGCTCAAAGGTGCTCGAGCACAAATCTATGAGCGTATACAAGACAATCGGTTTAAATGTGAAACATCTCAATCATCCACTAAACTGATGACTGACACTGTGACAAAAAATGTCACAGAAACCACATATTTTTCCACCACAGTGACAGAAAACAACACTGAACAAGAATTCATATGATAACTGCTCCAATCAACTCACCATAGAAACATAAAGTCAACAATAAAACAACATGTATGTTCACAAACTAAATTAGGAGTTTTTAGCATTCAGTAATATTTTCAGTCAAGACACAATCAGATGTTCACAGATTTCTTTCAGATGACTTAAACATTAACACTCAAATACACAAACATGATAATGAAATCCTAACTAAACTATAAATTATCATTGGTTCTAAATATATGTTGGTTTCTCCTAACAGGATCAAGTCTGTATTTCCGTTCCTTTTATGTGATGTGATGGTAGGAGGGGTTTGTGTGTGAGATGTGAGATCTTGTTCAGTTTGACAGAGACTGTAGCAGAGATTCACTGAGAACACAATGACACTTCATTCAGTTATTCTGCTTTCTGTCTTTGTGTGTAAGTCTTCTTTCTTAATATTATACATCACACATTTTTGGAGTTTTAACTTTAGTTCATCTACTTAATCCCTAAATAATGTTTTGCACATTTTATCATTTGGAATCCACATTGAACAACATTAAAACCGTTAATGTATTTGTTAACTTATGTGTAATATTTTAAAGACAAGATCGTTATTATATTAGATAATAAATGAACTGTTGGTCTATTTCTCCAGATGTCAGTTTTGGAAATGAAATCACATCAGACAGCACTGAAGAGGTTGTTGTGGAAGGTTCAAGTGTTCAGTTCTCCTGCAGTTATTCCTCTGCTTATGATCTTCAGTGGTACCGTCAGTATCCCAGAGGAGCTCCTGAATTTCTTGTGCTCATTACTGATGGAGTGAAAGAGAACAGGACATCTGAAATAGATCCCAGATTCACTACTAAACTCAGAAGAGAAAAACAAACACAACATGTGTATCTGGAGATCTCCTCTGTTTCTCTATCAGATTCTGATCTGTATTACTGTGCCATGAGGCCCACAGTGACACAAAACACAACAACACTGAACAAAAATACATCACCTGCATGTAAAGATTACAATAGCTGTATATGACCAGAAGAGGGCGCCGCTCACCCTAAAAGTGTTTCAAACCAGGTGCTGCGGCATCAACGAAATATCAAGAGCTGCAAGACTTAAAATTGTTTAAAATAAGACAAAATAATCTCAAAATCACAACTCAATCACAGAAATTGTGGGTGTGTAACATACTAAAGCACAATCCATTAAATACTACAAGGAAGATAAATTTAATCAAAACATAATTCCATCTAAACTAAAGCAAAGACTAAAGAACTGAACTAACCAGACAGTATAAATACAGAAACTTCAACAGAAAACAGGAGTGAACTTAATCAGTAACTGAGGTAACAAACCATGAATTAAAATCATTAACTACAGCTGATGACAGAGCACAGTAACAGAAAAAACACAATAGGAACAAAACTCAACACACTTATTGTCGGGAGTTGGCAGAAGAACCCAAGCGCAGGCAACGGCAGTGAAGGGGTTAACAAAGGTTTTTATTTTTACAAAGAAAAACACAAAACAAAAACCCACGAGGGGGTATCAATACCAGAACGAACTAAAATACAAACTGGAACAAAACACTTCCCTCGGTGGGGAAAAAACAAACTAAACAGAACACGACACAACGTCTTAAATAAGGCAAAATATATAAACTAACCGAACAGGAACACACTCACAAACTTGAACGGACACGACGGCAAATCCAAGGACAAAACACTGGTGTACACAGACAAGGCACAACCACCACATGGAATGAAGTACAGTACAGATACAATGACCGAACACAGGACAAAGAAACATGAGGGTATATATAGGTAAGTCAAACGAGGGATAACGACACGGGGCAGGTGTGGTACATTAAACACTTAGGGAAGGATAACGAGGAAACGAGATGGCGGGAACAGAGACGAGACACTGGAAAAACACATGAGAGGTAACAACATAAACATCTCATGGCCTTCCCACATAAAATCCAAGGACTCTGCCCCGATCCCACCACACGACTAGAATTTCATAAACAAGACGGTGGGACCGTGACACTTATAATATTGTTGTGGATCACAGGAGGCTTTGCAAAAAGGTTGAGATCCACTGATACAAGACTACAGCTCTAATAAATGTTTGACGTCAGTGTCACATTACATTTTTAGAGTAAAATAAATTCACCAACATCAAACACAATAATTTATTGCTGTGCTTGGCTTTAATTTCGTTTTTAATAAATTCATTTTATGTAAAACTTTGCATTCAAATGCACTTTTCTTATCTAAGCAGACTTTAAAATGTGAGCTATTGATCTGAAAGAGGCGGAGCTCAAAGCTCTCACATCTATAATGTCATCTTGTGAAATCCATTCACAGTCGGTTACAGAAATCATTCAAGCTGTCTTACTGAATAAACACAATGTTTCTCCATTCTGTAATTCTGCTCTTTGCCTTTCCATGTAAGTATTTTAGTCTTTTCTTCAATACTTGTAAATAAGATGTTATAGTCTGTATACTTTATGGTATTCAAATCATGTAAAATCACTGACCACATTTATGATTAATTCTAAACACAAACTCTTTACAGATTTAAAGCAGATCTACTTTTGCAGGTGTCACACAAGGAACTGAAATTAAAAGAAACAAAACTGAGGAGTTTGCTGTTGAGGGTTCAAGTGTTTCATTATCCTGCAGTTATTCATCTGCACGCACTTTATTCTGGTACCGTCAGCATCCCAGATCAGCTCCTCAGTTCCTCGTAAACATCATCGATGGTGTGAAAGAAGACAAGAGATCTGATGTAGATCCAAGATTCACTGCTAAACTAACTGAAGGAAATGATAAACATGTGTATCTGGAGATCTCCTCTGCGGCTCTATCAGACTCGGCTCTTTATTTCTGTGCCCTGGAGCCCACAGTGACACAAAACTCAACTACACTTCATATAAACCTCACACACGCGTGAAAGGGAAAATGATTTACCTTCTACAGGCTGATCAGGATAGATAGGACAGAATGGATGACAGGCTGAAGAATTAGTGTAGAATATCATAACTTAAATATCTAAAATGACATTATATATTAAAATAAGACATTATGTTTCTTTAAGAAGCCCCAACAAAAGTTGCACTTGCAATAATTGATATGGACTACAGTATAAGACACGTCATTTTTTTTTTTTCTGATGAATAAAATCATTTGTTACACACATTAATAATGCCCAGAAGAGAGTGAATGTGAAATATAAATGAAAATCATGATGTGGTTTAAAGAGGAGGAGCTTCATACAGTAGATTTATTGATCTCCTCATTTCACATTGAGATGAAACTCTTGTATTCAGTGCTGCATGTATAATGGATGTTCATACAGTTATTCTCTTCTGTGCTTTAGCATGTATGTATTTATTTTACACGTATTAAATGCTTTTATCAAAAGCGACTCACAGTGCATTTATATATTTTATCAGAATGTGTGTTTTCATGGGAAAAACATGATGTATTATAATAATTGTACCTCTTGTTTTTCAGATGTTGTTTCTGGATCTGCCATCACAGCAGATGAAGAAGAGATTTCTGCTGAGGAGGATTCACATGTCACATTATCCTGCAGTTATACATCTGCTGATTATCTGTACTGGTACCGTCAGTATCCCGGATCAGCTCCTGAATTTCTTAGTGCTGCATGTATAATGGATGTTCATACAGTTATTCTCTTCTGTGCTTTAGCATGTATGTATTTATTTTACACGTATTAAATGCTTTTATCAAAAGTTACTTACAGTGCATTTATATATTTTATCAGAATGTGTGTTTTCATGGGAAAAACATGATGTATTATAATAATTGTACCTCTTGTTTTTCAGATGTTGTTTCTGGAACTGCCATCACAGCAGATGAAGAAGAGATTTCTGCTGAGGAGGATTCACATGTCACATTATCCTGCAGTTATACATCTAATGATTATCTGTACTGGTACCGTCAGTATCCCGGATCAGCTCCTGAATTTCTTTTGCGTATTTATGATGGCACAACAAATGACAAAAAGTCTGATGTAGATCCAAGAATGTCTGTGAAACTCACTCAACAGAAGCAGAAACAAGTTCATCTGGAGATCTCCTCTGTTTCTCTATCAGACTCTGATCTGTATTACTGCGCCATGAGGCCCACAGTGACACAAAACCATCCAGACACGTACAGAAACCCCAGAGAGAGAGAGAGAGTGAGAGAGAGAGAGAGAGAGAGAGAGAGAGAGAGAGAGAGAGAGAGAGAGAGAGAGAGAGAATATCATGTATATTAAATACACATATCAATACAGTTTATTATTATTATTGTTATACAGCACAACATTGCTGAAATGAAGACTATCCTACACAATATTTTATAAAGTCTATAATACGATTAATGCATTAAAGTTAATAAATAACACTTGAAACACTGTACAGGCACATTATCGCCACATGGTTGCAGTGTTGTCCAACTGAACATGAATCAAACCTTTCACTTGATCTCACAAAAAAATACTGGAGCTATAAGGTTGATACATACTGTATACGTCAGGCATCCAAACAGAAGTCAGACACAGACAACAGCAAATAAACTAATAAACACATAATTAATGAGGAAGTGTGAGGAGGTTCAAGAAGATTCTCATGATAAACTCTAAATATTGTCACGATGATAAATAACTGATACAATTTTATTAGAAAACTAGCTCTATTGTTCTGTCTTACATCATGTTTTACTTTTACTTGATTTCACTTTTAAAATCTCATTGTGATGAAGGGGAACAGAATAAATGAGGAAGATGTTTATGTTCAAGATGTTGAAGTATAAATAGATGGTAAAGCTGCTGTATTCAGAGGGAGGAGTCATGAGATGTCAGTCACACTTTCAGTGACTCGCTCACAGACTAAAGCAGATGCTGAAATGCGTCAGAGTTTTTGTTGAGAATAAATGTGTTTTTCATCTCTTCACCAGGAAACATGTCCACACACTGGATAAAACAAACTCTTATTGTTTCCATATATTTCATGGGTATGTAGAATTTATTTCTGTTTAAAACATCAACAAGATTATTTTCAGTCAATGTCTTTTAATTTTTTTGACTAATTTAGTTGATCATGAAACTCAACAGGAATCAAATCACAGGACGGTGTTGAGCAGAATACAAGAGTTCAAACTGCTTCTGAAGGTGAAACTGTATCAATAAACTGCACATATGAATCTTCTGGATCTCCGACTCTCTTCTGGTACCAGCAAACAGTAAATGGATTCCCTGAATACATACTGAACAGAGTCGGTTCCGTTGGCCATGAAAATGAAAAGTTTAAAGCAAGATTTAAGGCAAATCTCAGCACATCTTCAAGATCAGTTCCTCTGATAATTCATGATGTAGATGTGAGTGACTCTGCTGTGTATTACTGCGCTCTGAGGCCCACAGTCACTAAACACACTCAACACTCACACAAAAACACATATGATGACGTTCAGTCATGGTTTTATTATCACTATTATACTGTTTGACTCTTCTTTAACCGTCTCTAGTTACATGTACATAGATGAATATGTGTGAATATTTGTGATTGAATTACTCATCTCATTTGTCTGTTATAAAACTATGAAACTGATCAACTATAGACACACTCACATGTGTTAACAGTATAAAACCAGCAGACGGCGACAGACAGACGAGTATCAACTGCACAGGCTTGTTGAGAGTTCCCTTTCAGTAAATATTAAAAATATATTCATGAGCTGCACAATGCTTTAACATTTCGCTGAACATTTAATTTCTCTTAACTTACAAATTCTTCCTTCCTTAAATGTATTTACGAAAACATCCATCTGAATCTGGACTCTGCAGAAACAGAGAAATATCATTCAAATGAAACCAGAATCCTCAGAAAATCATAACAACCAAAGGGTAGAGCTCATATCCAAACATTTGAACATGAGAAAACAGGAACCATTATCCTACAACTTTCACTAATGTTTTAGGTATTTAAAGTGTTCATAAAATACAGTTTATGGGACATTCTCATGACGTTATTAGTGTTCGATTTACAATTCACAATTAGCCACGAACTGATGTTTTATTTACATACTTAAATGAAACTAATATAATTTGAATTAATACATGATAAGACTGACATGACAGTTTTTATTATGTACAGTGTTTAACACTTTAGTATAGGGACCAATTCTCACTATTAACTAGTTGTTTATTAGCATGCCTATTATTAGCATATTTCTATGCTAGTACATATTCTGCATGACCATATTCTACATCCCTAATCATTTGATGGACCTTCACAGAACATTCAGGACGTTCTCGGGGTCACGTATAGGGGACCCCCAGACAGCAAGCTGACGGGTACAAACCATTGAATAAATGTAAAAAATGTTGATTTGTCAATGTTAATTAATGCTATTAATGATGCAATAATGTTGAATTTCAACAAACCACCATTACTGTGATCAGTGTTTGCTTTAGTTGGGCTCTTGACTTTGGATTTTCACGTGTCAATTTAATTTCCTCTTTCAATGCGCGCAATGTGTTTCTATAGTTACACTATAAGTAATACTAATATTCATACTTTCATGATTAATGCAAATTTCCTTTTTAAAAAAGTGGAAAGTACTGCGAGAAAATAAACAAAAAAATACTGACATGCATAGGCATCAACCAAGGCCTGGAAGGACCTGGAAGATTCCTGGCGGACGGGTCTGTTTTTGGGTCACGAGGGCCGGTGTAGTTATGCCACTGCGGGACGAAACTCAAACTCATGGGCCGAAACGCAAATGCGGACAGACGGATTATAAATGCGAATGGGAATGACAGCAGCATTGTAGTTTGGTCCCCTGAAGGTCCTGTAATTGTTATGAGAATGTCCTAGTAAAGATCCCCTATATGTTCAGAGACCACCTGAATGTTCTGTGAAGGTCCACCAAATAACATCCCCACACCCTTTATAAAACTCCACATCGTGACCATCTCAGAACGTTCTGTTACAGGAAGTATCTGCTTCAGGTGTGTTTAGGGCTGAGGATCAGAAACGCGCATCTCTGGAACAAATACATTTAAACCAGATTTGGAACAACTCAAAGGTTAGTAAATGATGACAGGACTTTTATTTTTGGGTGAACTATCCCTTAAACCCAGAAAAACACTGGCCATGTAGATGTAGATAATACAATGTAGATTGTTCATGCTCCACAAAAAGTGCTTCAACTTGTTTCATCACAAGGAGGCGTCATTCCTCAGATGCTTATATAAGTCTGTGTGACCTCAGAATCTGACAACACAAAGAGAGAAAACATTCAAGTTTATCAGTGAAGTGTAAGTGAAGATGTCAAAACTAGTGATTATTGCTCTTATCTTCACAGCACATTATTCTGGTAAGGATATTGTTTTATTATTGACACTATATCTGTTTGACATCTTCAATATAGCCTATCAAATGATTAATGGATAAATCTGTTTTTCAGCATGTGAGGGAAAGGACAGTGTTGAACAGACTACAAGAGAAATGACTGCAAATGGAGGACACAAAGTTACTCTACAGTGCAATTTTTCTACCTCTGATACATCTCCATATCTTTTCTGGTACAAACAGCTGCCGAACACATCACCAACATTCATTCTGAGTGAATTTACATTTGGTGAAGGAACAACTGAGCCTGAATATCAGAAGAGATTTTCTAGTTGTAGCACTTGATGCTCCTCTTCCCTGACCTTGCACAAGGTCTGTGCAATGAGGCTCACTGGGGGGAAGGTGTACTTCCGCTTGTCCCACGGCCAGCTGTGCGCTAGAGCATCTGTGCCGAGGGGGGCCTCGGACAGGGAGTACATAGCGGGCAATGGGTGGTGTCCAGGGAGTAGAACAGGTTTACCTGTGCCTGCCCGAACTGCACCCAAATGAGCTGCACTGCGCGGGGGTGGAGTCGCCACTCTCTGCGAGGCGTCGACTGACGAGAGAGCACATCAGCTGTCTGGTTCTGCACAGGGGAGAGCTCACTCTTCTCTTGGTTGACCTGTAGTCCCAATCGATCTAGGTGCCGAAGCACTAGGTCCCTGTGTGTACCAGTGTTGGGTAAGTTACTCTAAAAAAGTAATTAATTACTAGTTACTAATTACATATTCATTAGTGTAATTAGATTACTGTAAAAATGACTCTCTCCAAAAAGTATTTAGTTACTTATTACTAATTACTTTCTATATCCTACATCAACCTTGATTGGTTGGGATTTAAGGATAGACATGAAAGGGCTTATTCATTCAATCAAATAATATTAAACTACATAAAGTATTATTATTAACTGACCAAAGTATTACATATGTGAGAATTATACATTAAAGCAAGGATTTTAAAGTTAAGTCTTTGAATTTTGATGTCAATTCCACTATTGCACACACATATTACACAAAGTATTTAGTTTAATTACATCAGAAGTAACTGTAATTAAATTACATGAAAAATAAGAGTAATCTCTTACTTTACTTTTTCAAGGGAAAAGTAATTAAATTACAGTAACTAATTACTTAGTAACTAGTTACACCCAACACTGGTGTGTACACAACAGATCTCACGAGTGTGCCAAGATGAGCCAGTCATCGGGATAGTTTAGTACCCGCACACCTCTCTCCCCGAGGGGAGTGAGGGCGGCTTCCACGATCTTCGTGAAGACTCGTAGGGACAGGGACAGACCGAAAGGGAGGGCTCTGTACTGATATGCCTGACCCTCGAAAGCGAACCGTAGGAACGGGCGATGACGAGGGAATTTCGAGACATGAAAGTAAGCGTCCTTCAGGTCGATTGCCATGAACCTTCTGCGTGAGCATCCTGAACGACAGCTTGAGTAGGTGCCTGTTCAGGTTACGCAGATCTAGCAACCCCCGCTTTTTGGGGGACGATGAAGTACGGGCTGTAAACCCATTGAACATCTCGGCTAGAAGGACGAGCAGTATCGCTTCCTCTCCAGAGGGGTGGCGACCTCGGCCCGAAGCACGGGAGCATATTCCCAGGGGGTGGTTCGATGGCTGGCAGTGCGGATCCCTTGCCGTGGGGGGGCCCCCGGAGAGGAGATCGGCTCTTCTGTTTTACCTGCCTGGCGATGATGTAGCACAACGCATCGTAGATTGAGAGTGCTTAGGCTGATGATTATCTTCGACACTGGGTCTCGCCGCAACATCGAGTTGCCAAACACTGTCGTGTAGAGGGTGAGAGCGGCTGTGATAAACACCCAGAGAGAGAGAAAAACCTTTGGAAGTGGGTTGTTGGGACGGGGCAGGAACCGTCCCGGATCGACCAACCAGCAATGGAATGGCTGGGGTCGGGCCCGAAGGTATTCTCGATCTCCCTGCGGTCTTCCCATGAGGGCCGCTTCGGCTTCCGCCGCGGCTGCTGACGGGGTGGTGGTGGGCTGCCTGAGTGGGGGCACCGGAGCCATTGTGTCGTAGAGGACCCGGGCTGCTGGGAAGCAGAGGGTGCACGGGATCTCGATGGCCAGAGGGCGGCCGAGTCGTGGCGGGGGAGGATATGCTTGATACTGTCCTTTACTGTCGAGAACTGCGGCTCGACAGTATCACCAAACAGCCCCAAAAGCGGACGTTCTCGGCCTTACTCATCTGTGCAAGGTTCAGCCAGAGGTGTCTCTCTTGGACCACAGGTGTGGACATCGCCCGACCCAGGGCCCGCGCGGTCACCTTGGTCGCCCGTAGAGCGAGGTCGGTGACGGCGCTGAGTTCCTGCATAAGCACTGGGTCGGTCTTACCCTCGTGGAGCTCTCTCGACGCCTTGGCCTGATGGACCTGCAGGACGGCCATAGCGTGGAGAGAGGGGACAGCTTGGCACGCAGCAAAGTAAGCTCTCTACACCTAAGATGCCGAAAAACCTACGTGCTTTGGACGGGAGTCTAGGTCGAGCCCCACGGGGACATCGACGTATCCTCTAGCTGTCCCACCATCGAGGGAAAAAAGGGTGATGGAACTAGTTGATGTACACGCGCCGAAGGGGGCGTTCCAGGTCGTACTAAGTTCCTCATGCATTTCCGGGGAAAGACGGCACTGGGGGCGAGTGCAGCTTGGAGCCGCTCTCAAACCCGAGGTACCATGTATCCAGCCGCGAGCGTTGGGAGAGGCAGTGTGGTGCACTGCAACCCAATGCCAGCGGCCTGGAAAGCATGGCTGACATTTCGACGTCCGCTTCTTCCTGGGTTTAACCCCCCGAGGGAGGGAGCTCCAAGGAATCATCGGTGTCAGATGCCAGTAAGTCACCCTCCGATGCTGCAACGAACCTCTCATCATCACGCACCATTCCCGAATATGTGGTTGTCTCATGGAACGGTCAGACGAGCAAGGGGAGGTGCGAACGGTCCGCGAGCTGGTGGCTGACGGATTAGCGCTCACAGTAATCCTCATGTCACCCTCACTGCTCGCCGTAGCGGGCGGCAGGGCCGTCGTCCTGCCGTCACGGAATGGGAAGCAGACGAGGTGGTGGCTGAGCCCCGTGGGAACACAGCCACCCGTGACGCAACGTCTGAATCGTCAACCGCCCGCAATGCGGGCAGGACGTATCCACAAGGGTTGCCGCAGCATGCTGGAAGCAGACCTCGTGTCCGTCCCCCTCCTCGATGAGTGTGTTGCAGGTCCCAAACGAAAGGATAACTATATATATAAAGTATGAAGATTTACAGATAAAATTAACTCTGATCAACAGATACATTGGAAATGTCCTATAACTTATTTGACATTATAATAAAATTGGAGTCAGATCGGTCTTAACCACAGAGTCATGTAAATTGAACTAAATTGTAACAGTTTTTAAATAACTTAATCGCTGAGGAGAAGCAGAACACGAGATCCCTTCAACCATGCCATTGGACACCGTTGTTGGGCCAGTGGGTGGTCTTTTACATGTATTTGATATTTGAGTAAATTGAACTTAAAATGTTCAGCTCATCCAACATATAAAAGGGCATTGCACTAAATTCTAAGTAGACTGAACTTAACATAATTAGTAACATCAACTGCTCTGTTGAACTGTGAAATGTAATAAGGTGACTTTACTTAAGAAAATTCAGGAAACCGATTACATAAATATTTTTAAGTTAAGAAGTGTTTTAATTTTAAGTTAGTAGAACTCGATAATAATTGTTGTCTGAACTTACTGATCAAGTATAATTAAGTACTGCTGATTCAAAATCATTACTTAAGTTAACTTATTATAATAGTGTTCACTTTACTAAAAACATATTAGCAAGTGGTTAAACTACCATTACGGTGATCAGTGTTTGCTTTAGTTGGGCTCTTGACTTTTGGCTTCTGTTAAGTTAATCTCTCTGTCAGTGCTTGTGTGTGTTTCAGAAATAACACTTGCACATTGATTAAAAAAAGAGATCTTTGAAAAGGTCAGTTTGGTGTAGATTTCCTAATAGGAGTCAAATTTTAATGAAGTGTAGAAGCTGCTGTAAATAATAATGAGTTTGATCATTTTCTTACTGATGAAAATGTTTCAGTTTATAAATGCACAAGGATTGTGTCAAAATAAAGAATGATTTACCGACTCACTTAGACATCAACACTCACATACAAACCTCAACAATGGTGACAATCATCAAACTAATTCTTATTTTTGATTAACTTGAAGTTTTGAAAATTGATTTGCTCCTGGTTGCATTTACTTAATTTAAACATGTTAATTCAACACAATTGGTCAAGAAGGATTTCCAATTCCCAATATGCGTTGTGTCAGACTGCATTAGGAGAATAAATAGAAACAAATATGAGTATTTTATATGTTTTTAGTAAAGTGAAAGACTTGTTAGTGTTTAATGTTCACTTCTCTTAGATATTTAGAAGAGTTTGACATAATTTTCAGTTTTGTGGTTAGCATTATCTAGAAGAGTGGTGAAAGTGCTTAGGCTCTGTGAAGCCAAGTTTGACCTGTTACATGTGTTATGTTACCAATGAGCAGTAACTGTACTAATTCCAGTTCTGAGATCAGTCTCTTGCTCATTTTGGGTTGCATCATTCAAGGTGTTTGATTTATGCATATTAAGACTAAGAAATATGTTAAATAAAGAAACTGAAACAATTTAGTTTAGTTAACTTAAAAAATGCAATTTTGGTGTACTTATTTAAATTCTATCTACTTAATTTCATATAAAGGATAAATTAAATATTTAAGTTGTACTTTCTAAGTTTTGGTAAGAACTTTAACTTAACATTAATAAAAATTTGAAAGTTCTGCTTACTTAAACCAAGAACCTCTAAAACTCAAAAACTTTGAGTCAACGAGTTGTTTTTTACCCAAACAAACACGTTTTAACATAGTGTTTCAATGGTTAAAGACAACCTAAGCAGATCCTAATGTTAAAGCCATATGAGTCAAGAGCCCAAATAAAGCAAATACTGATCACAATAATGGTAGTCTGGTTAAATTTTAACTTTTTTAAATTGAATTCAATGGTTGCTTGCTATCTGGGACACTTCAAAGTTTTGAATTAGCGGAACTGTTTCAGTTTTGAGTACAGTTAACTTATTTTTAATAAGTAGATTGTACTGTTCGGGAATACAGTGTTATTACGTTCCTCCACGGTCTAGGGTTGGAGAGGAGTATCATTTAAAGAAAAAATAAAATAAAATTTAACGTTCACAAGAATAAAAGCAAACGACGAGAAGCCACCTCAAACCTCTGCCCCAGAAATGTCTCACCACACACACACACACGTTTATAGAACAAATAAAATGTATTTTATTTGTATCAAAGGATCATTAGCTCAGGAGAGGGGTGAAGCCAAAATAACAAACAAAAGAGAAATTAACTATTTTAGGGGGGGGGGGGAGTTATCTCACCTAATCAGGGTGAAAATAAAGAAAATTAACAACATAAATCTTCCCTCAACTCCCTTTCTGACCAAACACATCAGATTAACAATGAAAACAAAATGGGTGGAACCCTCTCCCTACAACTTCCAAGCAAATTAACGTAAAATAAAATATAGTAGTTACCTTTTATTTACCAACAGAGTTAATGGGGGTAAGATTGTTGGAGTTCCCAACTGGAAACTGAACCACACCAGGTTCAACACTATTAACTTAACAGCATAAGTCCCAACATGAACAAGTACCACTTAAACCACTATTGAGACGCAACTAAATTCTGATGCAGAGGTGAGGCAACAACCTCCCAGCCAATGTCTCTGACTTCTTTTATAGCAGGGCTTAGTCCTATGCCGCATGCAGTGTTAACGAGCCTCAGGTGACACCTAAAACCAACACGCCCCCACAGGGTAAAAATGACCATTGAGCTATAATACGTCGTATAATACGAGATAAAAGTTTTGGATTTTCTTAAACACAGTGCCAGTAAACACACTTTTCAATAACTTAGTTGAAAGCAGTAAAAAACAGCATGCATCAGTGTTACCAATAGAGTGGTTCTAAATAAGCAATTTTAATATAGTTTATCACCATAACGGCCGACATGAACTTATAATATGAACCTCTATATTGCTACATCACACTAGTGACATAATTAACCCGTTAAGATGAATAATAATAATTAAAATCTTCAATCATTTTGGCGCTCCAAGGGATCGGCCAGGGCTGGCACTGGTTATGGTTTATCAAATGATGTAAGTAACAGTGTTACGTATGTATGTGTCTACAATTTAATGTTATTTACAACGTTATAATCAGTAATGCATTGCACAGGCACAGGCACAGGCACAGGCACAGGCAATCGGTTTGCGCACAGGATAGGTCGCGTCCTAAATGCATTTTGTGCCCTTAAAATGTAGGAAGGGTACACCACGTGAATGGTTGTCTCAGATAAGGGGAAAACGGTGTTGTTTTTATTACTGCATTCATTATGTATGCCGGCTATATTTACGAAAAACAGCTGTTCATCACCCCCCAGATCTCGCACTATACAAAGGATCTACACTGTAAAAAAAATATCGTAAAAAAATGGTCAAATCACTTGCAGCAGCGGCTGCCAAACAAAAACCATAAAAATAATGGAGAAAAACATTACATTTACGTAATTTTTCTTTAAATGTTTTACAGGGAAACACAGTTATTTCACAGACTTTTCCTTAATTATTACGATGAAACACCTTCAATAAAGTGACTGCACATAAGGTTTTACAGAAAAATACTGTTATTTTATGCTTTTTTTCTGAATTATAATGATAAACCTCTTTAAACTATGTGAAAGTACTAACGTTCTGCAGAAAAACACTGTTATTTTACAGTTTCTTTCCTGAATTTTTTCAGTCAAATACTTTTAATACAGTAAATGCTCTGTAACTTTACAGATATTGGCCATGAATTACTAGTCAGATACTGTCAATAAAATGAAAAACACATGTTTATTGTTTAGCATTGTAGAATAACATTTTATTTAGGTAAACATATAATCACCATAATTTGTAAATGTACACTCGAAATACACAATGATTAACTTCTTTACAGTACAGAATTACAGTATACGCTTTAAACAAATGGTTGAATATAATAAATAAATAATAAGTACATCCCCATACAATACATTCATCAAATTCTTATAAAACAAACTTTTAATCCTGGAGAAATACAACAGTTTCAAGTGGTGTTGAAAACATTTACACATGGTCACAAATAGTTATTGGAGGAAGTTTTGATAGTATATTTGGACAAAATCAAACTGTCAGAATAAGTAAATCATATCATAAGTAAAAACATACCACAAAAAAGTAAATGAGTCTGTGCCAAATATGCAATGTAGTAAGTTAGATAAAGGACTAAATCTGCCATCATTATACATTATGGCAATGTGAATACAGAGTATACTGTTACAAGTTGCAATGCTAACTTAAATGTAAGTCTTATAACTTCCGCCATTAAATCAGCAAAACAAGTCACCAGTTTAAAAGAATGGACCATTTTTCTTTCACAAATGATGTAAATGTTTAACTGTATTTGATTGTTATTGTAAGAGTTAGAAAATAAAAAGTCCCTTATTTTGTTATGTTTTAACCCAAGAAATACGTAACCCAAACGGTTACAGAGTTACATTATAACAGTATTAAGCATACATAATATTACACAATTGTTAATAACAACATAATACAAATACTCAGGTCGAATGTTTAAACACTTACTACTGATGGAGTTTGGTTTTCTTCCCTTCATCTAAAAAATGAGAGCAAATGTTTTATCATTAACAGTTATTGTTGAAATTAGTGTTTCAAATGGAATGCAAAAGAAAGTCAGAAAGAAATCTAAGGTTACACATACTTACCAGGTGTGTGTACTGCCCAGGCAAATCGTATCATATATTTCTGTGTACTTAAAGAAAAACACGTGTGAGAAGAGGAAGATTACTTAAGCTCAATATTATGTAGAATGTTATAGCATTGAAGTTAGAGCTAATATCGCTAATCGCGATTAGCATCACACTACACGAAAATACAAAAACAAGTTTTTACCTTCTGCTGGTCGCTGGTAAAGCTGTTAATGCGTGTGATTATTCTCCAGCAGCCTGCAACTTCCACACGACTTCGTGTCTCCAGCGCTGTTTACATATAACTGGACCATCAATACTACTGAAACTAACTGACAGACATCACCTCATCGCGTATGTTCAAAATGTACCAGTGAAGGGCGCGAACACCTCTAATTGGCTAGTTTCCTGAATGACGGTCAGATTAACCAATCGTGCTCAAAGCAGCACGGGGAGTCAACCAATGACATCTGTTTACCAATAGCAAGTGTAGTAACAACAGCTATAGTTAAGATGGGTTGTTTTTAAAAGAAAATAAACGTGTTTAGTTTTATTTGAATGTTGCTATATATTTAATTGGTCAGATGTTTCCATTGCAGTATATGAATAAATTTAACTAATGTATGGTACAAGTTTAATGAATACACACGTTTGGTGCTTGGAAGTGGTTTCTAAAAAACAGGCACACAAATATAAAATGTTTCAGTGCCATTACATGAAACAAAATTAGGGCTGACGACAATCAACAAAAATGCAGCCACTACTTTTACAAAAGAGCAAACAAGATGCTTATGACATACTGCAGGCCTATATGAAAAGATCATTACTAAATGTATTAACATGGTAACTTACAGCTTGATTTATTGTCCTAGAATGATCCTCTTGATTTTGAACAAATCTGTTAAGCCTCTGGCCACATTCTCCAAAGTTCTATACTGATTACATTTGTTGTCATATGTTTCTTTAACTGCAGTTTTAAATCAGTCCATTCTCCTGTCCTTAAGGTTTTTCTCTCTGAGCTAACCAGGTTTAAGGTATGGACTGTAGTGGTTAGGCCATAGCCATTCATGATATAGGAAAAGGTTAATTTATTAATGATTATCATTAATCGTGTTTTTGTTGGCTAGACTATTGCAACTTTTGTCATGTTTACTGCCATGTGCTTTCTCTCCCTGTTGAAAAAAACAGCATATGCTACTGTAGTTAGGTATGTTTTGAAGCATGGTAGCTGGTTTGAGCTGGTCATGTGCGGGGCCTGGTTGCATAAAGCACCTTAAGTTTTTCCCTTAAGTATGACACTTAAGAGGTGATTTCCCTTTACCGAAGACAATAGGAGAATAACTTTAGTAAAACTTAAGGTATACTTAAGGACACACTTAAGGCAAAATTACACTTAAGGTGCTTTATGCAACCGGCTGGTCCTCAGCTTAAACCAGCTACCATGCTTCAAAACATACATAACCAGCATATGCTGTTTTTTTCAACGGGGCTGTCATATCACTTTCAGGAAACATGAAAGTTCCAACCTCAAGAGTAGTGCAGCTTTGTCATTTTGACTGTGTATTATGTTTAATTGTAGCCTAATGAAACAGTTTGCTAAAAAGTTTTAATGTAAAAATATGCATATACACTAATAACAAAACTAAGATCTGACTTAAAAATACGGAAGAAAAACGTTAAATTATTTGTATAGAAATAAACCTTTATATAATGAGCAACAAATTTAATTACAGAAAATTATCATAATTTTACATAAATTTGTATGTTATTTAAGAAAGCAGTAAAATACTGTATAAATATTACAGTATTTTTTCTCTACAAAAACAAGAAAAACATGTAATTTGTCATTATTGTCTTAACACGTAAAATAATATGTGGGTTATTAATTAACAGATAATTGTCTGTAATTTTAATGAAATTTGTATACAATTTAAAAAAAAGAAAAAATTACAGTAAAATATTAAGTTTTTTTCCTGTTAAAATACAATCTTTTTTTACAGTGTACCCTATAAGTGCGTGGGGCAAAACTGGCCCGCATCCTATTTATACTTTTGGAATCTGGCCCTCAAAGAAAGTAAGTAAGTAGTTGAAGACCCCTGCCCTATACTGTAAAAAATTGCTGGTAAAAGTTGCATTGTGAACAGAATTCTGGGTAATATTATTACAGAAACATACTGTGGATTTAAAGCACTTACACATGCACACTTACAGTGTAAAACTCTGATGTAAATTCACTGTGAAATCAAGCAGTTTTTCAGACATGGTCATACTGTAAACTGCAATGCAATATGGGAAGAAAACTGTTACATAACACTTTCAGGAATGCCATTATTTAAAGCACCGATTTTAATTCACTCTTAAGGTACTGTGGAGTCATATGCTGATGGGAGGTCGTAGCACTGCAAGTGCATGGTATTTTAGAGTAACATACTGTAAAGTAGATTACAGTAAAGAACTGTACAATTAACAGTAAATTACTGGCAACAGTGTTGTACCATTAAATTACAGGACAACGATTTACAGTGTTCAATGTTAAAAAAAGAATGGAACCACTAATAAATATCACATTTAAACAGAGAAGGCTATTTTTATTTTAAAAGCCAAACGAAACATCATGTGACATTTATAGAAATTATTCATAAACTGGAATACATTTATTGATGTAATACATAAAGAAACATTCTTGATAAGAACAAAAGTGGACAATATAAATTGTGTTAAAATTCAATTAGTGTTTAAAATCAACTACAAATACAAATCTGATATTCAAAATTAGTCAACTACACTCGCAAAGTTCTTACAGCCAGGGGGAATGCATGAGACAAAAAACATTGAGATGATCAAAATAAACTAAAGAAATTAATCTGACTTCAACTGAATGTAAATAAAATCATCAACTGTTACATTAAAGACACCGAACAGATAATCCAACAGTCATATGTTTTGTAATGTTGAGAATAAGTTAAATTTTGAAAATTTGGGATTATAACATATAGTCCTGTTAAGTAAATTTTTTGTGTTTTAGTAAAAACAGGCAATGATCTGTTTAGACTCTATATTAAGATTATATATATGTTCTATTTGTAAAACAGTATCTGCAGATACATTTGCAGTGTCTTTGCTACTTATGTGAAGACATATGGTTTAATGTTTAAGTTTTTAAGACTACATTGTTAGAGTACTCACTTTAAACAAATAATTGAAATCTATTTTCTCCATTGAGATGTACTCTTTTAACTCAGTAACTGTGGTGCTCGGTAACTGTGGTGCACAAACATCAACAACTTCTATATCAGTTCTAACAACTTCACAACAAGCATCACTACCAACAGGTCCACTACCAACCGCTAAACCAACAACATATTTTCCAACAGCCGCTCCAGTAAAAACAGCTCCACCAACAGCCACTCCACCCTTAAGAGCACCATCAAAACTTCCACTAACAGCTCCACCTATGGCAGCTCCACCAACAGTTCCACCGGCAATGGCTCCAGAAACAGCAGCTTTACCAACAGTGCCAGTAAGAGCTGCACCAACAGCGGCTCCACCAACAGCAGCTCCACCAACAACAGCTCCGGCAAGAGCTCCAGCAACGACTCCTTTAACATCTCCACTAGAAACTCCACCAACAGCTCCTCCAACAGCAGCTCCACTGACAACTCCAACAGCATTAGCAACAGCAACTCCAACACTGGCAGAAGCAGCTGCACCAACTACAGCTCCACTAACAGCGGCACCAACAGCAGCTCCACCAACAGCTCCACAAACAGCTCCAGTTACAGTTCCACTTTTAGTTTTACCGACTACACCTCCAACTACACCTCCACCAACAGCCCCACCAACAGCCCCACCAACTACTCCATAAACAAAAGCTCCTCCAACTGCACCACCAACTAATAAACCAGCTGCCATGGCTGCCATATAAATATGATGCTTATACTTTTCCAAAAACAGCAGAAATCGCTTGATTCCTCTCGCATCTTCAAACATCTGATTACTGTAGTGTCCTCCTCCATTCTGCTCTATCATTGCATCAATCTTTTGCAGTAGATCATTCACCTGCTCTCTGTTATTTTTATCTTTATTGTTGAAGACGTGATATCTGCCTCCACACTGATCAACTAGCTTACTTAAATTTTTATTCTCTTCAATGAGCTCCTCTACTGTCTCGTCTTCTAGCATATCTCCATGAGTGAAGAGAATGATGGAGTATTTTAACACCTCCTGACCAAACAATGTCTCAATCTTCTCAAGAATCAGCTGCTCCTGCTCAGTGAATCTGTCACATGCTCTTAACACAATGAGAAAAGCCTGAGGTCCTGGACTGGATAAATAAACACTTCTCGCTATCTCTGTTATTAACTCATCAGGTTTCATCTGTGTGTCAATGAATCCAGGAGTATCAACTACAGACACAGATCTGCCTGAAACAGTGTTTGGAACAGTGGCTTCTGAACATTTACTGGTTACTGATTTTGTACTCAGCCGAGATCTGAACACATTCTCTCCCAGTATTGTGTTTCCAACTGCACTCTTCCCAACACCAGTTTTACCCAGAAGAACAATCCGTCTGGTTAAACGATCGGCAAGAGGAATATCATTAATGTTGATGGGGATTCTTTGCTGTGGATTATTTGGCACTGTAAATAAAAGGAAACAAATATAACCACCCCTTATTTTACAACAAGTGGTTTTCTGTGGTAACTAATAGTACTAAAACTTAGTTAACTAAGTTAACAATAAATACAAATTCTGATTAAAACAAAGAAGATAATGTCACTCCTCCTTAAACTCACATTTTAAGACACTTTTCATGTAATAAAAAGTCTTTAAAGTTTATCTTTTACTGGGTGAACCAGAAGAAACTCAAAGGAACTTGAATAATATTTCTGGAAAACTTCTTTATGTTTCAAAGCTTTTACTTACTTTTTGTACCACAAACTTTGTGACACAGTGTGACATTTTGTGAGATTAAGATCCCCCTAAAAGACATCATTTGTTGGATCTGTGTATATTGTGTAGCCTAGAAATAAATAACATTAACATGGTTAGAGAAAAAATTTAAAAACAATTTAGCCTATAGTAATCAAAATATTATTATCATGTTCCAAAATATTTTGTCAAAGAAAGTTACATAGAGTTTAACATTACAATATAAATGGTGATGTGAATTTACAGTGAAATCCTACAGTATTACTGTCATACCATAAGCTGCAATGCAATATGAGAGGAAAACTTTTGCACAGCACTTTGAGGAATGGCGCTATGTATAGTACAAATTTTAAATCACTCTTGAGATACTGCGATATAATTAGATGTTCTCATCCACTGCTCTGCACATTTTGTGTGTCTCTCTTCTTTAACACACCTGCTTCAAATCACCATCTTATCAGGAAATTTCTTCTAATGAGCTGATGATTTGAAAGATTTGTGTTAAATAAGAGAGATACACAAAAAGTGCAGAGTAGTGGGTCCACCATTATTACACAAACCACCATTATTGTGATGAGTGTTTTCTGTAGATCCTTTTAAACACTAGAAATTAGTGTCAACAGCCCAACTAAAACAAACACTGATCACATTAATGATGACTTAGTGTCATTTAGCAGACGCTTTTTTCCAAAGAGACTTACAAATGAGGTAAACAATAGAAGCAATTGTTACAATATAAGTACAACAAAAAGCGCAGTAAAAACTTGTGTCATATAGCTCAGCACAGAAAACAAAGCTAAGGATTAAAAAAAAATAAGGATAGAAAGAGTAGAAAAGAGATAGAAGTCAGAATGTACTCGGTTACTTACGTAACCTCGGTTCCCTGAGATATGGGAACGAGAACTGCATAGCAGGACGCTATGGGGAAAACGTCTTGGTTATGGATGTAACCTCCGTTCCCTGATGGAGGGAACGAGACGTTGTGTCGAGCCGACAGATGGGGTTCGTCCCTGAGAACCAATCGCTTCCGACTTCTTAGAAAAGGCCAATGAAATTGGCGAATGAAATTTGCATGCCGGACTCCGCCCCCAGATATCCGGGTATAAAAGGGAGACGGCGTGCCTCATTCATTCACCTTAGTTCTGAGGAGCCTGAGACCTCTCACGACTGCTGCAGTGGGCAGCACGTGTGGTGGCAAGGAGGACACAACATATCGTTCCCTCCATCAGGGAACTGAGGTTACATCCGTAACCAAGACGTTCCCTTTCTGTCAGTCTCTTGACGTTGTGTCGAGCCGAAAGATGGGGTTCCTATGGAAAACGCCACAACACTGTGCCCTGTCACAATCTCTAGTGAAGCGACGGTGACTGGCCTGGGCGTGTCAGCCGTGAGCGCTACCGCGAAATTGTAACTTACCAGTGGGTAGGTAGGGGGTCCCAGAGCTTTCTTGAAAGGTGGGAAGGCCCCTGCCTTCGGCCTCACAGGCGGCGGCCTTGTTTCTCTAACAGCGAGAATCCGCCCGGTACCGTAAGGCCACTGGGTAAGCGCTACTTCCTCAAGTGGGGGATGCGCTACAGAGACCAGTTCCTACCGCAGGGAGGAGTTTAGTGGAGATACCAACATGGTCTCACCATTAGGGGAGAACTCATGGGAGAAAAGTGCGGACTGAAGGAGTTAACCGCGAGGTGGAGGTCCACCTAGCGAAGGTCATGGGTTACCAAGGTGGGAACCAATCATGAGGATACATCAGACGGAACCGCCCTGCTGGGGGGTTCGGTTAGAGCTATGCTGTGGATAACTCAGTTGGTACCCGGCCTAAGGGGCAGGGTTGCTCTGCCCAGCCCGCCCGCAGGAGGTGCTTGCTTAATGATGGATGGAGTGCCTGTTCTTCACCCAGTGGGGGAAGAAGGGAGGCTAGTTTAGTACGCCGATCCCCCTAGAAGAAAGGGGGGGAAGTACTGTCATAGGCATACACCCTACCGGCCGCCGGTCTTGCCTGATGCCAAGCAAGACTCGAGTTGATACCGGTTTTACGCAGAGGCTGTAGGACCTCGCGAAGGTGATGGGTGTAGCCCAACCCGCAGCTCTGCAGATGTCTGCCAGAGAGGCGCCTCGAGCCAGTGCCCACGAGGAGGCTATACTCTGTGTGGAGAGAGCTCTCAACCCGCGGAGCTCTCAACCAGTGGGCACGGGCGATCTTTAGGACAGTTACGCCGTAGTGACGGCGTCCATGATCCAGTGCGCCAATCTCTGTTTGAGCACAGTGGGCACGGGCGATCTTTAGGACAATTACGCCGTAGTGACGGCGTCCATGATCCAGTGCGCCAATCTCTGTTTGAGACAGCCCTCCCTGCTGATCTCCAAAACAGACAAAGAGCTGTTCAGAGCTCCTGCGGCTCTGCGTGCGGTCAGTGGGCACGGGCGATCTTTAGTACAGTTACGCCATCGTGACGGCGTCCATGATCCAGTGCGCCAATCTCTGTTTGAGACAGCCCTCCCTGCTGATCTCCAAAACAGACAAAGAGCTGTTCAGAGCTCCTGCGGCTCTGCGTGCGGTCAGTGGGCACGGGCGATCTTTAGAACAGTTACGCCATCGTGACGGCGTCCATGATCCAGTGCGCCAATCTCTGTTTGAGACAGCCCGCCCTCCCTGCTGATCTCCAAAACAGACAAAGAGCTGTTCAGAGCTCCTGAGGCTCTGCGTGCGGTCCAAGTAGAGGCGCAATGCACGTACTGGACACAACACGGATGGGATTGGGTCTTCCTCCCCGGTGGGGAGCGCCTGTAAGTTCACCACCTGGTGTCTAGGGGGAGTGGTGGGAACTTTGGGCACGTAGCCGGGCCTGGGTCTCAGGATAGCGTGAGAATGACCGGGCCCGAGTTTTAGGCAATCTGTGGACACGGAGAATGCTTGTAGGTCCGCTACCCTCTTGAGCGCCCTCCCGAGAGCCGTCTTCATTGTGAGGTGAGAAAGAGCGGCATCTCCGAGGGGCTCCAGGACAGCATCAAGGTCGTAAGAGGGTATGGAGCGCGGGTGAGGCGGTAGCCTTCCCACGCCCCTTAGGAACCAAATGATCAGGTTGTGCTGTCCTAGAGACTTACCAGCAACTGGGTCGTGATGAGCGGCAATAGCGGCCACATACACGTTTAGTGTGGAAAGGGAGAGATTACTCTCGAGTCTCTGGAAGGACTGCACGTTCTCGATCGAGCAACTCCGCGGGTCTTCTCCTCGAGAAGAGCACCAGGAGGAGAAGAGGCACCACTTACAGGCGTATAGCCGCCTAGTGGCCAGGGCCCTAGCCTGAGTGATGGTCTTAACCACCATAGGGGGTAGGCCACTCAGGATCTCCTCATCCCATCAAGGGGCCAGACATGAGGTTCCAGAGGTCTGGCCTGGGATGCCATAACGTGCCCTTCCCCTGGGAAAGCAGGTCCTTCGTCAGGGGAATCGGCCAGGGGGGAGCTGTCAGCAAGAGCCTTAGCTCCGAGAACCAAGTCCGGTTGGGCCAGTATGGCCCAACTAGTACACTTGATGCTCCTCTTCCCTGACCTTGCACAGGGTCTGTGCAATGAGGCTCACTGGGGGTATTGTGCATAATTCTGATCATTTTGTGCATATATTGTACTTTTGGGCTCTGTTGTACATCCCACTTATAAGAAGTATTCATAGGAATGATATTACCATCGATGTGTTAATAATCAGAACAATGATTGAGTGTTACAACTGAATATATGAAAATGATTTGATGATTTAATGATATAATCAGCATACTTAAGCAATGATTGAGTGTTGTTTGAACTATAAGTATATCTTTAATCATTTAAACCAAGTATAGAACAGATTTCAGCAATACAAGTGTCTTTGTGATGTCTTTGAGATCTGTTTAAGGCCTGACCTAGATAAATTTCAGAAGGTTGAACATGTTGTTCACTTTGTGGCCTGAAAACTGGTACCAACAGGAAAACTTATTTTTAAAAACCAAGTGAAGGCCGACATTCCACCATTAGATACAAACCTTGTTGCCTAGAAAATAATAGTGGCAGACAAGAATGATTGGATAATAAAAAATAAAAGATAAAGGGAATTTACCTGATTGGTTTAGGAAAGCACCTCCTTTCCTAAGTTTCACTATAACTGTAGGCTGGAAAACACTTGGTTTTCAGATGACTTGGGACATCTCACTTTGTTTGGCCTGATCAAATAAAGTTAACTCCTTGACACCTGAACCTTCTTTGTCTGAGAGATTTTTTGAACTTCAAGATCGACTTTTACCACATCAGGGGGAAGGTGTATGTCCGCTTGTCCCACGGCCAGCTGTGCGATAGAGCATCCGTGCCGAGGGGGGCCTCAGACGGGAGTACCGTAGCGGGCAATGGGTGTTGTCCAGGGAGGCAAACAGGTCTACCTGAGCCCACCCGAACTGTACCCAATGAGCTGGACTGCGCGGGGGTGGAGTCTGGTTCAGGTCGCCTGGGATATACGTGGCAGGCAGGGAGCGGGTCACCTGCTGACTCCACCGGAGGAGGCGTCGGGCAAGTCGTGGTAACTGCAGAGAGCGAACGCCACACTGACGATTGATATACGCTACTGCAGTAGTGCTGTCCGACCGGACCAGCACGTGATTGCCCTGCACGAGAGGCTGCAGCCTCTTCAATGCAAGTAGCACAGCCCACAACTCTAGGCAACTGATATGCCAGCGCAGGCGGGGGCCCGTCCAAAGCCGACACTGCGTGCCCGTTGCACACTGCACCCCAACCCTGCAGGGAGGCGTCTGTTGTCACCACGACATGCCTTGTAACCTGCCCTAGGGGTACCCCTGCCCGAAGGAAGGCCATGGAAGACCACGGGGTTAGGGTGCGTCGGCAGCGAGGCGTAATCACCATCTGCCTGCTGCCGGTGTGCCACGCTCCCCAAGGAACTCGACTCAGGAGCCAGTGTTGAAGCGGCCTCATGTGAATCAACCCGAGGGGTATCACCGCCGCCGAGGATGCCATGTGTCCCAGGAGCCTCTGAAATAGTTTCAGGGGAACCGCTGACTGCGTGAAATGATCCAGGCAGTTCAACACCGACTGGGCGCGTACTGCGGACAGTCGTGCTGTCATGGTGACAGAGTTGAGTTCCATACCAAGATAGAGGATGCTCTGCACAGGGGAGAGCATGCTCTTCTCTCGGTTGACCTGTAGTCCCAATCGATCTAGGTGCCGGAGCACCAGGTCCCTGTGTGCACACAACAGATCTCGCGAGTGAGCCAAGATAAGCCAGTCGTCGAGATAGTTGAGTACCCGCACACCTCTCCCCCTGAGGGGAGAGAGGGCGGCCTCCACGATCTTCGTAAAGACTCGTGGAGACAGAGACAGACCGAAGGGGAGGACTCTGTACTGATATGCCCGACCCTCGAAAGCGAGGTAGGAACGGGCGATGACGAGGGAGAATCGAGACATGAAAGTAAGCGTCCTTCAGGTCGATTGCCATGAACCAATCCTGACATCTGACGGATGCCAGGATGCGCTTCTGCGTGAGCATCCTGAACGGCAGCTTGTGTAGGTGTCTGTTCAGGATGCGCAGATCTAGGATAGGGCGCACCCCCCCCCCCCGCTTTTTTGGGGAAGATGAAGTAAGGGCTGTAAAACCCCTTGGACATCTCGGCTAAGGGGACGGACTCGACACCGGGGGGTGGTTCGATGGCTGGCAGTGTGGGTCTCTCGCCAGGGGCGGGCCCCCGGGAAGAAGACTGGCTCTGCTGGTTTGCCTGCCTGGCCCCCGCACTGTCGATTTGAGAGTGCTGAGGGCTGCAAAATACATTCGATGTTGCGCCTCGCCAAGACGCAACGTCGAGTGGCCGAACACCGTCTGACAGAGGGTGAGAGCGCTGTGAAGAACACCCAGGGAGATGGGAAACTCTTTTCGTGCCTAGCTGATGTAGGAACGGGGCAGGAACCGTCCTGGATCGACCGTCGAGCGATGTCATGGCTGGATACGGGCCCGATAGTGTTAACCTCCCTGGGGTCTTCCCGTCAGGAACGCTTCTTCCTCGAAGGTTGTTGACGGGGTGGTGGTCTCCCCTTCGCCGCCCTTTTCCGGGATGCCGCCTGGGTAGGGAGTGCTGGAACCGGAGCTGGCTTCGAAGGGGGCCGGGGCTGCTGGGAAGCAGAGGCCGCACGGGAACTCGAAGGCCTACGGGCGGCCGAGTCTCGGCGGGGAAGAATATGGCTAATCGCCTCTGTCTGCTTCTTCACCGTCGAGAACTGCTGGGCGAAGTCCTCGACAGTGTCACCAAACAGCCCACCTTGCGCAATGGGTGCGTCGAGAAAGCGGACTTTCTCGGCGTCGCTCATCTGTGCAAGGTTGAGCCAGAGATGCCTCTCCTGGACCACCATAGTGGACATCGCCCGACCCAGGGCCCACGCGGTCACCTTGGTCGCCCTTAGAGCAAGGTCGGTGGCGGTGCGGAGTTCCTGCATTAATCCCGGGTCGGTCTTACCCTCGTGGATCTCTTTCAACGCCTTGGCCTGATGGACCTGCAGGATGGCCATGGCATGGAGAGAGGAGGCAGCTTGGCCCGCGTCAAAAGCATGGCCGACATCTCGACATCCGCCTCCTCCTGAGCTCGTCCCCCCTAGGGGGGAGCTGCAGAGAGTCGTCGGGATCGGATGCCAGCAATTCTCTCTCCGATGCTGCGATGGACACCTCATCCTCATCATGCATCATGTCCGACTGCGTGAAGGAGGACGCTGACGGTGTGGCACCGCCAGCTAGGGAACAATGAGGCAAGCGAGACAGGGTGCGAGCGGTCCGCGAGCACTTGGCTGACGGATTAGCGCTCGCAGAAATCCCCATATCACCCTCGCCGCTCGCCTTGGTGAACGGAATGGCCTTAGCCATCCTCGTCACAGCCCGGGAAGCATGCGAGGTGGTGGCTGATTCTCGGGAGAAAACAGCCACCCGTGACCGCAACGTCTATATGACCATTTGCCCGCAGTGTGGGCAAGATGAGTCCACGAAGGCTGTCTCAGCGTGTTGGACCACCAAACACCTGACACAGACATCGTGTTTGTCCCCATCCTCAATGAGGACACCGCACCCAAGAGAACAGCGGGCCACGTTGGAGAAATTAGCTCTTTTAGAACGCAGACGGTGAGTCTGCAGGCTCGAACACCTCTGGAACCGCCGAGACACCCAGGGGAAGTCGCTGCAGGAAGGGACAGTCCGCTGCACCACGTCGTAGAACCAGCAATGTAGAGTTTTTGCTAAGCAGCAAGAGAAGATCTTCATAACCGAATGCTCCGAAAAACAAAAGGTGAATGAATGATGCACGCCGTCTCCCTTTTATACCCGGATGTCCGGGGCAGAGTCCGGCATGCAAATTTCATTTGCCAATTTTCATTGGCCTTTTCTAAGTAGTCGGAAACGATTGGTTCTCAGGGACGGACCCCATCTGTCGGTTCGACACAACGTCGAGAGACCGACAGAAAGGGAACCATAAATATACTATCTGCAAATACTGTATGTCACAAAAGTTTAAATGGTAACCTTATTATGATGATTTGATATAAAATAAAAGTAAACAAAAATAATTACATTTGTAAATATGATTAAAGAAAACAGTCCTTGTGTAAATTATATAAATGAATAACAACCTGTAGGTGTGCCATAGTTGTGGCTAAAAGAAACTATGTGACATACGTTGTTGTCAGGCAGAATTCATACTGGTACTTTACGCTTTGATCATTGCGTGTGAGTTTTGTCCACATAACATTTGTTTATATTGTTGCCGTTCAGAGTGTCTGTAGTAGCCCACTTAGAGATTGTGTGGTGACAGCAACACCTTTTGACTTTCACAGTTTGTTTAAATCCACTTTGGGTTCAGAATAGCCTTTTATTTTTCCACTTTCATTTCACGCATGTAGAACTATTATGTGGTCTTGTTGCATTAATAGAATTAATACTTTTTTTATTTATCCTGAAAGAATAGATATACAACGTGACAACATATAACACGTTGTGACATGACCATGTGACATCTTAAAATTGTATCTGATATAAATCAACAAATAGATAAAGGAACTCGACAGACAAATGAGAATGAATGCTTAATTTCATAAATAAGGAATAAATGTCAATTGAACAATTGGCATTAATCCCTGATTACCAGTTTTAACAATCATGTTTTAAGAATTAGTTTTAACTTTAAAGTTTTAAACATTGCCAAATATTATTTTTACTTAGAAATGTGAAGTCACTTAACAATATGTCAATTCATTTCTCTCACAGCAGACGGGAAAGTTATTTAACTTGTCATTTGCACAACTGTAAAACATTAAATAATTAAGTAAAATATTAATTAATGTAAATTTGCAATAGGCTATAGGAGTAAAGCTTACCTGAAGAGTATTCAAAATTCCAGTGAAATGGTAGTGGGCGTACAGACTTGAAAGCAATGTTTTTTCGTTGTGAATTCTAGTTGTGACAATTTTTGTTATGCTTTTGCATTTATGTAGTGCTGTTGTATTTAAATAACTCTCTGGTCTGGCTAAGCGTAAATGTTGCCATATGCTGTCTGGTGATGTTATTATTTGATGTTTTCTGTCCTACACTAAAAAGTCCAGCCCCAAATGGGATTCACAAGCACGTGATTTACAGGAAAACAAAACTCTAATATCCTTCACTTTCTACAACCTGTTTGGCTGCTCAGTGCATCATGTGATCCTTTACACACCTTTGTTAGAAGTGAAAGTCTTGTCATTTATCTCCTGAAGGAAGCGTATTACATCGCCTATACTCTGTTCTTCTTGGTAAGTGTTCAAGTTACAGCCTAATTTTAAATATGACGTAGGCTATATGGCCAGTTGAACGATAATCTCAAACAAACCAAAATCTGATATTAGGTATAACTTCTGTTTTCACTTTGTGAAAGCATTAATGATAAAAGAATGTTTATAGATATATGTACGCATCACATCATCCTGACAAATAGCATATAGACCTATTGAACATCATGAAATATGCTGTCGGATTGTAATGTACTTTTAAACCAGTGGTTGTGTGAGTCAGCAAGTATTGCTTGTTCATTTAATAATGTTTCACTTATTTTATTCTATGTCCATACTTATTAATTTATTAGCAGTGATTCTCTGTTAACTGTTGTTCACTCTACCATGTAGGCTACAGATTTTATACAAATTTCATTGTTTTTCAGGTCATTATAAACAAAAAACTAACTATGCCTATATCTTTGTTTGTGCTGCTTGGTTAACTTGTGCTATTGTTGTTATTCAATTTAGACCCTTTTTTTCGATGGAAAGTCTTTGAGCAAAGAAATAAAGCAACTTCAGATGATGGAGCAGGTGTGTCTCTTTTTTCGTAATTTTGATAGAAATAACATGTGTACAATTCGTTTTATGTGATTTTATACTTGTTTCAGAACATAGTGATGCTGTTGATCGGTAAAACTGGATCAGGAAAAAGTACCACAGGAAACATCATCTTTAATAAAACTGTGTTTGAGTCGAAAAGGAGCTCTTCATCAGTGACCAAAGTGTGTCGAACACACACTGATGCTGTTAATGACAGAAGTGTGACAGTGATTGATACTCCAGACTTCAGATTCTCCACTCACACTGACTTTGATTCAGTCTCTGAGCTGAAGAGAGCTCTTGAATTATGTTCACCAGGAGCTCATGCCATCCTGCTTATTCTGCCTTTAAACACATTCACTGAGCAGGAGATGGATTTCATTAGTTGGTTTGTGCAGATGTTTGGTGTTGAAGCTCTCAGATTTACTCTTGTGCTCTTCACTCATGCAGATGAGAGACACATGAGATCACTAGGAGAACTTATCAGGGAAAATACTCAGTTGTCTGATTTCATTAGTCAATGTGGTCAGAGATATCATGGGTTTAACATTAAAGCTCCAGCAAACAGAGAGCAGGTGACTGGACTCATGGAGAAGATCAACAGACTGCTGTCTGACAACACAAACTCCTGCTATACACTAGAAATGGTGCAGGAGACTGAGAGGAGAAGAGAGAAGGAGAAGAAAGCAGAGGAGGATAGGAAAGAACAAAAAAGAGCCAAGCTGGAAAAACAAGAGTCTCTTTGGAAGGGGTTCAAACATCTGTTTGTTAAACATATAAAGCTGAAATCTGTCTGTATAATTATGGTTTTTGCTGTAGTGACAGGAGGTGTTGCTGTGTGGAAGAAAGACTTTTTAAATGGACGGACGTTCACTAATGGTTTCTGTACAGGAGGATTAGCTTCAACTGTCGGAGTTTGCGTAGAAATTCTTTGGAAATTGATGTTGAAGAATCAGCATGTTTCATCTTCTCGTGAGCGTCCCCGCGCTCTTAGACAGTTATTGCTGAAGACAGGAGATGTTGCGTGTGCTGCATCTGCTGGAGCTGTGATTAGTCACTTTCTCAGAGGAAATGTGTTTCCTGTTACAGTGTTAGCAGGTTTGGCTGGAGCTGCTGCAGCTTTTACAGCAAAACAATGAAGCTGCTGATGTTTTACAGCTCATGATGAAATAACCTATAGGCAATGTCAGTAGTTGGACATTCATTGTGTTGTTTTCTGCTTTAAGATTTTTTTTAAATATGAAATAGAAATGATGATAATAAAGACGATGAAGTGATGTTATGTACTCTGTGAAAATAAATCATGTCATGTCATTTTAAAATGATGAGTAGTGTTGAGTTACACTGAATAAAACTGATAATCTGCACTGCTCTGTGTTTTTGTGAAGAACTCTCATATTTATATAGTTACATTTATATAGTTATAAAAACAAATATCAGAAGGTAAACTATCACCATTAAACACAATTGGTCCCTTTTGTTTCAAAATCCCAGCACATAAAATGAGGGTTGATAAGTATATGGGAACGCAGTGTTCATCACTGTGTTCACCCTGACATCATTTTTTAAATTATTATTATGTCTAAATTGAACATTTATTAGATATTTACAGTTGGTTGAATAACTGTAAAATATTCTTTGATTTGTTTTTAAGTCACCATTAGTGTGGCAGTGTATTCTTTTAGTCAGGCTGTTGACTTTAATTTTTAACATTAGAGTGGAGGTTTGATGGAATTTCACTTTTTAAATTTAGTTAGTGAGTGGTATAGCAGTTTAAGCATAAACAACATCTGCCACATCACAATGCTCAGAGTTCACAGGAACGGAAGAAATTTCCTTTAACAGAAATCACTTTTTAAAGACTACAATGAACGGCTTGTGTGGACTACAAGCTACTTCCTGCAGCAGTTACATTATCACGGCCAAATTTTACATAAACCTGTCCCCTGAAACAGGGACATCTCAAGACACACTCGAAGCAGTAGACCTATCACAAAAGACTGACTCAGCTTGACCAATCAGAGCGTTTCAAAAGGAGGGACTTCATAGAACCAGGAACACATCAGCCTGTTTTCTGAGAATTGAGATGACGGTGTAAAACACAGCAGAAATATGTAATATACAGCGGCTTAGCGTCTGGGTATGCAGGTGCGTATGGGCCTGGGGGATTGGGGCATTAATTGTCAGCCTCGTCTATAGGGACCAATCATATGGCGTGTTGGGTCATTTCCGGTTATGCGTAATTTTGAATGGTTGGCACAGAATGGTTGAGGGTTTGCTCGTGTGCTGGGGCGAATCTGATTGCAGTCAGCTTAAAGCACGTAACGCTGCTTTGTTGGATGCAGGTAAAACGCTATCCGTAAATTGATATCGTGTTTTACTGGAGGGTAAGCTGTAATGTTTATGTGGTGGCTGTTTGTTCCTAGTGGATTTCTCGCTCCAGTATCTTTCATGTGAGGAATCGTGTGCCTGTCCTATGGTGGTGAGTTAAGCCCCTATGTAGTCCTTCGGAGAAGAACGGCGTGAAGTGTACCACGTGAAAGGGGTTGCTCTTATTGTACTACAGCTTCGGCTACGTCGGACGCATTACGGTAAGGTGAGCTTTTAGTCACCTACATTCAACGCTCCTGTCCTGCTTCAAATGTGTGTGTGTGTGCGCGCCTGATTCATTGGATAAAGTGTGTGTGTGGGGGGAAATTGGACCCCGTGTGTGTGTGTGAGTGGTGGTATGGATGGCGAAAGGATGTGTGGGGTTTTTTAAGGAAATTGTGTGTATTATGGTTTTGTGTGGTTTGTTAGGGCCCTAGCACGAGGGAGCAAGCCATCGGCTTGCACCGCAGTGCAGAGCCCTATTGTTTCTGTGTTCTTCTTCGTCTTTGATCGCTAATTTGGCCTAAACATGCTCAAAAACTCACAATAACTTGCACACCAGCAGACGTGGCGAAAATTTACGTCTGATAGGGGTTTCAAAATTAGGTGTGACAAAATGGCTCGCTAGCGTCACCTAGAACTGCCCAGACCGCTACGCATAACGTACATGCACCAAATTTGGTGGGCTCTTAGAAGACCCCGAATCATTAAGAAAAGTCTCTTGGAGCATATCTCTAAACCCAACAGGAAGTCCGTTATTTTTATTAATATTGTTATTTAATTTGGTAAATTTTTGCAATTTCCAGGCGTCGTACTTTAACTCCTCCTCCTAGAGTTTTAATCCGATCAACATCATCTTCATGTCATTCTCATCTTAAGGCCTTTGCGAAGCTAAATTGCGGAGATCCTGACTTTTCACGGGGAACGTGACCCTGGCGGCCATCCAAAGTTTGGCGTTTCGCCATGAACAGGAAGTTGTTGTAACTCAGGCATACAATATCAAACAGGCCCCAGACTTCACCCAGACTTCACACATTTGATAAAAGTCCTGGCCTGAAGACATCTACATGGTAATATTAAGATACTGTTATAGTGCCACCTGCAGGCAGCAGGAAGTGCCATGTTTTAAACTGTGATTAACTCCTCATAGAGATTTGAACAGATCAGCATCATATTTGGCCAGTATGATCTTCAGACCTTTGTGATGATACATTGCAAGTTCTTGACTTTTCATTGAGGGGCGTGTCCGTGGCGGCCTGACAAAGTTTGATGTTTCGCCATGAAACAGGAAGTTATAGTAACTCAGGCACACAATGTCTGACCGGCCTCACACTTCACATGTTTGATAAAAGTCCTGGCCTGAACACATATCCATGTCAGTGTTCTCTTATAGCAATAGCGCCACCAGCTGGCAAAAGTGAATGTGACACATTTAAATGAATAACAAATCCTACTATAATTCACCTGCATTAATTTTATCGCCTACCATTTACTGTTTTCCTTATGCAATCGGGTTGCGGTGGCACTTTCCGCGAGGGCCCGAACATCGCTGTTCGCAGCTTTAATTAGGAGCCCTTTTGTTTCTGTGTTGTTTCTTCTTCTTCTCCCTCTTTGATCGCTAATTTGAAGGCCTAAACATGCTCAAAAACTCACAATCAGAATCAGAATCAGAAGAGCTTTATTGCCAAGTGTGCTTGCACACACAAAGAATTTTCTTTGGTGTTGGAAGCTTCTAGTACAGACATTCAACACAATGACAATACAATATAATACGATTTACAGTCTAAAAGATTCTAAATTGTGCATATATAAAATAAAGACTACAATAACTTGCACACCAGCAGACGTGGCAAAAATTTACGTCTGATAGGGGTTTCAAAGTTAGGCGTGGCAAAATGGCTCGCTAGCACCACCTAGAACTGCCCAGACCGCTACGCAATACGTACATGTACCAAATTTGGAAGGCTCATGACACACCCCGAATCATTAAGAAAAGTCTCTTGAAGCATATCTCTAAACCCAACAGGAAGTCTTTTATTTTTAATTTCCTGTGCAATTTGGTAAATATTTGCAATTTCCAGGCATCGTACTTTAACGAACTCCTCCTAGAGTTTTAATCCGATCAACATCGGATAAACATATGGGTTGGCCATGAGGTCCCCATATGTGTTTACCCATTCAGAACCCATATACAGATCAACCATGCGAGTACTACCTTGGGCCCACATGGGCAGCCTATATGAGATTGATTGTGTTTGCCCATGTGAGAACCACATGGGTTGTCCATGAGGGCCCTACATGTGGCACCCATACACTTATTTCCCATAAATGACCCATATGAGACCTATATAGGGAGCCCATTTTTTGTTAGCCCATGTGTGACCTATTTAGCTTAACCGTGCAGGCCCCATATAAGATGCCCATATTGGGACCATGCCCACTTGATACCTATGTAGCCCCACTATAAACCACATGGGGCCCACATATACATGTTGGCTGGGTTCTTATATCTGTTATGAGTACGCTCTGCCAGGTTTATTAAGTAATTTGTTGCCTGATTCCACCACATAGTCTGTTAAATTAACATACATGTGTCCTGTCAGCTGGGTTTAGTCAGCAGTGCTATAGTTTACAGTTAACGTTACTCTATTAAGTTATTTAAGATTATTGGCTGTGTATTTAGAAAAAGACTGAATTAGTGTAAATGCGTGATGTTGCTAGCTCATGACAATGATAATGCCATGCGTATCTTAACTCATTTAGACGAGCACATCATCATGTAACGTTTGCGTCTTTTCTCACGATTTTCTGGGTGAAGGTAACATTAGTTGACTACTGATGAGAAATTCTGGCTGGTAATCATCTATCAGTAATAAATGTCATCAAGGATAACTGCCATTTAAATACTAAATGTTATTGCAATGGTTTCATAAGTAGACCCATTTTAATTTACGTTGCAGTCTTGTGCTAAAATTGTTTACAACAATTGTTACAATTAAAACACATTCAAAAGATATTTATTAGTAGTTTTGCTTTGTATAATTCATGTCACTTATTTCCCTTTCTGTCGGTCTCTCGACGTTGTGTCGAGCCGACAGATGGGGTTCGCTCTTGAGAACCTATAAACTTCTGACTTTCTCCTCTCTCCACGCTATGGCTCCTGCCAGGCCAAGGCGTTGAGAGAGCTCCACGAGGGTAAGACCGACCCAGCGCTTATGCAGGAACTCCGCACCGCCACCGACCTTGCTCTACGGGCGACCAAGGTGACCGCGCGGGCCCTGGGTCGGGCGATTTCCACACTTGTGGTCCATGACAGACACCTCTGGCCGAACCTTCCACAGATGAGTAACACCGACAAGGTCCGCTTTCTCGACGCACCCATCTCGCAAGGGGGGGGGGCTGTTTGGTGATTCAGTCCACCCTCGGCCATCGAGTCCCATGCACCGTCTGCTTCCCAGCAGCCCTGGTCCTCTTCGACGCCCTCCGGCTCCGGCGCCCCCCACTCAGGCGGCCCCCCCGGAGGAGACATCGAAGAGGAGACCATCGCGCCCATCAGAAGCCGCGGCGAAAGCAGAAGCGGCCCTCATGGGAAGACCCCAGGGATATCGAGAATACCATCGGGCCTGACACCAGGGACGGTTCCTGCCCCGTCCCAACAGCCCACTTTCTTAAGAGTTTCCTCTCTCTCTGGGTGTTTATCCCAGCCGCTCTCACCCTCTACACGATGGTGTTTGGCAATGTAAGGCACCACCCGCTGGTCCAATGACGGTATCCAGAGGCGTGGCGAAGGCTTCACACGTGTTCTTGTCTTCCTTTGTTTAGTGAAACAGTATTTGCATGAAAGCACATTTCACTTAATTACCTCTATTTTATCTGACTCCAATTTAATAATATCTCGACTTCTCATTTAGTTTACATTTAACTTCATTAATCATTAATAATTGTGAAATTTGGACGGATGTCTGATTCCTCTGTTTTATTCTAAATTACACTCCTTCATCCGATTCTCAATGTCGCTTAGAGTCTCGCGCCGGCCGTTATATGCGGATCTCACGGTCACAAACTCGCCAGTCTTGGTCACTGCCAGAGGTTTCTATGACTAGTAATGCTCAGATGGCCGTCTCCAACCAGCACTTCCTGAAACATTATTTGATCTAGTCCCCTTAGACTATTGACAACTTAATTAAAGTAATGATTTTTCCAACCAGAGGTCATGACCACTCCATAGAGATAAATAGACCAATCTTACTTCCTCTGATGGTAGCTTTATATAATCATGCCATAGTTTCCTATGTACACTTAGTTAGAATAATATTACAATAACCAGAGGTTTTGGTGACTTGCCCTATTTAGATTGGTCAGACAACTCATTTGCTGTTCTAAACGGAAACGATAGCCCCTACGGTCTAATTACACTTAAACTAATGCCAAGCAGTTAGCCGGAGCTCTAGAATCTCAGCTGGTGTGCCCAATGCTCCACCTAATACAGGATTCTAGTCCGTCACTAACCTGAACGTAGATTTGCGGTAACAAAGGATATAGCGTGATCTACTAAAGTTTATAAACTCAGAACAATACAGAATGAATTCAAACATAACAATTTATTAGCCAGGTAAGCATAATTCAAAATCCAATTCAAGGTTCAATTCAATAATCAATGGCAATCAATATAATTCAATAACAATTAATAGAAAATCATAAGAAATAAAGCAAAGAGAAGTTCAGTGTTGCATACCTGGCAAGAGACGACACACAGGAATTTGTGCGGGAGATCTGGCTACAGATTCCCTGATATTTTTGTCAACTTCCCTTAAATACCAAACCAGAACAAAGCATTATGGAAATATTCTTTAGAGTTAGGAATTTGGCTGTGATTGGGTCTTGTGATCCCTGGGGCTGTACTTAATCTGCATACAGTAGGTGATTGGTGAAAGTCACCAAATGTGTGAGAAATGTTCCAGCACTGAGAGAAGTTTGTTAAGTTCTTACAAAACCTTGTCATTACATTGTTGTTATGGGAGTGAGACCATTGTACCAGTTGCACTGAGACCTTTTGGATGTTACCAAACATGTGTATGTTTTTGTGTATGTGTCGTGTTCTTTTCTTGTGTACGGTTCTCAGAGCTTTTGGGTGTCCTGCGTTGAGTGAGAGGGGAGGAAAGGAACAGTTGGGGGTGCAGGGTGAGGTCTGCATCTGTGATTCACTTGTATGCATCGTTTGAGATGTAGGTGTTAGCTCAGTAGGGAGTTTGCTGTACTGGAGGGAGTCTGTTGTTTCTCAAAGGAAGGTGTCCTTTTGGTTCAGGTTTCTCACTGTATTGAGAGATGCTCTCTGTCCTTTTCCCGAGATGATTATCTTTTGATCAGGAATCGGTGTGTTGTTCTTTCAGGAAGGGGCACCCTTTTGGCCTAGGTTCCCCACTGTGCTTAGAACCATTCTTTGTTTCTCATGAGAAGAATAGTCTCTGGTCGGGACATCTTGGCTCCGACCTTACAGCAACTCGACGTTGCGTCACGGCGAGACCCAATGTCGAGGATAATCAGTAGCCCTCAGCACTCTCAATCGACAGTGCGTTGTGCTACATCATTGCCAGGCAGGTAAGCAGCAGAGCCGATCTCCTCCCCGGGGGCACCCCACGGCAAGGGATCCGCACTGCTCGCCATCGAACCACCCCCTGGGAGGTCGATGAAGCAGATCGTACCCCTAGCCCCTGTCTCGGTCCCTGGGTGCCTGACTAGAGCCCCCAAACCGTCACGGTGGCTATGGGATACAATCTGTCTCGGCTACGCGATCCAACTCGGTTTTGCAGCCCGTACTTCATCGTCCCCAAAAAGGGGGGGTTTGGTAGATCTGCGTACCCTGAACAGGCACCTACTCAAGCTGCCGTTCAGGATCCTCACGCAGAAGCGCATCCTGTTATCTACCAGATGTCAAGATTGGTTCATGGCAATCGACCTGAAGGACGCTTACTTTCATGTCTCACTTTCGAGGGCGGGCATATCAGTACAGAGTCTTCCCTTTCGGTCTGTCCCTGTCCCCACGAGTCTTCACGAAGATCGTGGAAGCCGCCCTCACTCCCCTCAGGGAGAGAGGTGTGCGGGTACTAAACTTATCTCGACGACTGGCTCATCTGGGCACACTTGCGAGATCTGTTGTGTACACACAGGGACCTAGTGCTTCGGCACCTAGATCGATTGGGACTACAGGTCAACCGAGAGAAGAGCAAGCTCTCCCCTGTGCAGAGCATCCTCTTTCTCGGTATGGAACTCGACTCTGTCTCCATGACAGTGTGACTGAATCAGAGCACGCTCAGTCAGTGTTGAACTGCCTGAAACACTTCAGGCAGTCAGCGGTCCCCCTGAAACTATTTCAGAGGCTCCTGGGGCACATGGCATCCTCGGGGGGTGGTCCCCCTCGGGTTGATACACATATGACCGCTCCAACACTGGCCACAGAGTCGGGTTCCCTGGAGAGCGTGGCACACCGGCAGCAGGCGTATGGTCATCACGCCTCTCTGCCGATGCACCCTAACCCCCTGGTCTTCAATGACCTTTTTGGCGGACAGGGTCCCCCTAGGGCAGGTCTCAAGGCACGTTGTGGGATGACGGATGCCTCCCTGCACGGTTGGGGTGACGTGTGCAACGGGCACGCAGTGTCGGGGCGGTGGATGGGCCCCAGCCTGCGGTGGCATATCAACTGCCTAGAGTTGTTGGCTGTGCTACTTGCACTGAAGAGGCTGCAGCCTCTCATGCAGGGCAAGCACGTGCTGGTCCGGTCGGACAGCACAACTGCCGTGGCGTATATCAATCGACAGGGTGGCATTCGCTCACAGCAGTTAACATGACTCGCCCGATGCCTCCTCCTTTGGAGTCAGCAGGTGATCAGCTCCCTGCGAACCACACATATCCCAGGCGACCTGAACCAGACAGCCGACTCGCTCTCTCATCAGTCGATGCCTCGCGGAGAGTGGCGACTCCATCCCCTCGCAGTCCAGCTCATATGGGAGCAGTTCGGCCAGGCGCAGGTGGACCTGTTGCCTCCCCGGACTCCTCCCATTGCCCGCTTTGGTACTCCCTGACCGAGGGACCCCTCGGCACAGATACCCTAGCGCACAGCTGGCCACAGGGCAAGCGGAAGTACGCCTCCCGGACTTGGTTCTCGGAGTTAATGCTCTTGACAACAACCCCCCCTGGCCGATCCCCCTGGCGAAGGACCTGCTTTCCCAGGGGAAGGGCACATTACGGCATCCCAGGCAGACCCCTGGAACTTCCATGTTTGGACGGGACGAGGAGATCCTGAGTGGCCCACCCCCTGCGGTAGTTGGGACATCACTCAGGCTAGGGCCTCGGCCACTAGGCGGCTATACGCCCATAAGTGGCACCTCTTCTCATCCTGGTGCTCTTCTCGAAGAGAAGACCTGCGGAGTTCAATTCAATTCAATTTTATTTATATAGCGCTTTTCACAATGTGCATTGTTCCGAAGCAGCTTTACAGGAGCAAATAAGAAAAACACAGAAAGGTAAAACACAGCACAGTGCATGGTGTTTATAGACCAAGCAAGATCATTATAATAAATAATATCTAATAAATAAATGAATAAATAAATAAATAAATGCAGTCTCCCGGTGAGCAAGCCAACACTGCACTGCTCTGCTGTGGCGAGGAACCCAAACTCCAATGCTGAATAATGGAGAAAAAAAACCCCGGGAGAAACCAGGCTCAGCCGGGAGGGCCAGATCTCCTCTGACGTGTCATAGCTGCACTCAGTGACCCCGACCAAAGCCACCGAGCAACGTCCACGATGAACAGGGAGAGCCCACGAGCCGCGACCCAGGAAGCCCCACCCGCCGAAACCGTGCAGGTCCAACCCGGTCCCATTCCGCGATCAATAACAGACAACAGAGGAACAACCAGGGAAAAGTAGTAATGGCATAATTAACTTTATTCCTCTGTTGTCCGACATCGACCACAAAACAAGACCAACCAGACCAGATCCACACAGTCCCAACAAATGAAACGCCCCGAACCACAACCAACAAGCCCCCCCACTCCCCACAACACCCACCCAGCTACCTCCAATCAAAGTCACTGAGTGCAGCCATAACTTCAAACTGCTGTCGTGTGATGTAAGTTTAGCATTAAATACCAAGTATTGTAAATTTAGCATTTATGTGACAGGTAGTCCGTCTTTGCTCTCGGTTGGGGATGGAATTGTCTGAGCTGGGCCGGCCAGATGGTCGCCTTTTTCTTGGGTGGTGATGGAATTGCCTTGGATGGAGCTGGATGGTCAGTCAGTCCGCAGGCTCTCGCAGGAGGATGGCACGGGATTTTCCGATGTAGCTGGCGTAATCTCTAGTTGTGGATGGGCATATGACGTTCATCTGGGCCTGGCGGAATCTCTCCCTACCTCGGGATGGGCATCCCGAGGCGAGGGCAGAAACAGAAAGAGAATAATTAGCGTAGCTGCTGTTCATTAGCTATGTATTAGTGAATGCTTGGCTGAAAAGATGTGTCTTTAATCTAGATTTAAATTGGGAGAGTGTGTCTGACCCTCGAATAGTATCGGGGAGGCTATTCCAGAGTTTAGGTGCTACGTATGAGAAAGCTCTACCCCCTTTGGTGGATTTAGTTATTCTAGGTGTTATCAAAAGTCTGGAGTTTTGAGATCTTAGAGAGCGTGATGGGTTGTAGTGTGGTAGAAGCTCTGTTATGTAGGTAGGGGCTAAACCGTTTAAGGCTTTATAAGTAATTAAAAGAACTTTAAAGTCAATACGATACTTAATGGGTAACCAGTGAAGGGTTGATAACATTGGGGTTATGTGATCGTATTTTCTGGACCTGGTTAGAACTCTGGCAGCTGCGTTCTGAACTAACTGTAGTTTGTTTATTGATGATGCAGGACAACCACTAAGCAGTGCATTACAGTAGTCAAGTCTTGAGGTCACAAATGCATGAATAAGCTTCTCTGCATCAGCCACACATAAAATATTTCGCAATTTGGCAACATTTCTAAGGTGGAAGAAGGCTGTTTTTGTGACATTTGAGATGTGATTTTTAAATGACAGGTTGCTGTCTAATATAACGCCAAGGTCTTTAACTGTATTTGTTGGAGTAACAGTGCAGCCTTCAACTTGCAGGTCATAATCCGAAATATTCTGCTCACGTGTCTTTGGTCCGATAAGTAATATTTCTGTTTTATTAGAATTTAAAAGAAGGAAATTACAAGTCATCCAATGCTTTATATCGTCGATGCACTCTGCCAATTTGGATAGTTGGAAGGAATCATCTGGTCTTGATGAGATATATAGCTGAGTATCATCTGCATAACAGTGGAAGCTAATTCCATGTTTTCTAATAATGTTTCCAAGGGGCAGCATGTATATGGAGAATAGCAAGGGTCCTAAAACCGATCCCTGAGGTAATCCATAATTTACTTGCGTTAGATTTGATGATTCCCCATTTAAATGGACAAATTGATGTCTGTCTGATAAGTAAGATCTGAACCATTGTAGTGCCTGTCCCTGAATACCGGTATAATTGTGTAAGCGATCTAGAAGTATTTTATGGTCTACAGTATCGAACGCAGCACTAAGGTCAAGCAGGACTAGGAGTGAGATGTTACCTTTATCTGATGCTATGAGCAGGTCGTTTGTAATTTTAACGAGTGCAGTTTCAGTACTATGATGCGGTCTAAATCCTGACTGGAATTTTTCGTGTATGTCATTATTTTGTAAGAAAGAGCACAACTGAGTGGACACTACTTTTTCTAGTATTTTAGACAAGTAAGGGAGATTTGAAATCGGTCTTGCTCGATCGGAGTTGCTCGATCGGGAACGTGCTGTCCTTTCCTCAAGAGAGACTGGAGAATAACCTCTCCCCATCCACACTGGAAGTGTATATAGCCGCTACTGCCGCTCATCACGACCCAGTTGCTGGGAAGCCTCTGGGACAGCACGACCTGGTCATTAGGTTCCTAAGGGGCGCAAGAAGGCTACCGCCTCATCCGCGCTCCGTACCCTCTTGCGACCTAGGTGGCGGGCCTCAAGAGCCCCCCCTCTTCGAGCCCCTCGGAGATGCCGCTCTTTCTCACCTCACGATAAAGACGGCTCTCCTGATGGCGCTCACCTCCAAGAGGGTAGGGGACCTACAAGCACCCTCCGTGTCCACAGATTGCCTAAAACTTGGGCCCGATGATTCTCACGTTATCCTGAGACCCCGGCCCGGCTACGTGCCCAAAGTTCCCACCATCCCCCTAGAGACCAGGTGGTGAACCTGCAGGTGCTCCCCACTGGGGAGGAAGACCCTACCCCATCTGTGTTGTGTCCAGTATGCGCACTTCGCCTCTACTTGGACAGCACGCAGAGCTTCAGAAGCTCTGAGCAGCTCTTTGTCTGTTTTGGAGGTCAGCAGACGGGGAGGGCTGTCTCCAAACAGAGGCTGGCGCACTGGATCGTGGATGCCGTCGCTACGGCATACCGATCTCAAGATCGCCCCTGCCCGTTAGGAGTGAGGGCACACTCCACTCGGGGTGTAGCCTCCTCATGGGCACTGGCTCAGGGCGCCTCTCTGGCAGACATCTACAACCTACGCGTGGAACCGGTGTCAGCCCGCATCCTGCAGGGCAACATGTAGGACCGGCAGCCGGTAGGGCGTACGCCTGCGAAAGCCCTTCCCCCTTCCTCTAGGGGGTCAGCGGCTATTTACGCCTCCCTTCTTTCCCCACTGGGTAAAGAACAGGCATTCCATCCATCACTAAGCACCTCCTGGGGGCAGGCTGGGCAGAGCAGCCTCGCCCCCTTAGGCCGGGGACCAGCTGAGTTATCGACGCATAGCTCTAACCGGACCTAGTGCTCCAGACGTGGTAACCCCCCCCCCGTGGGTGGTTACGTCTGATGTATCCTCATGAATGGTTCCCACCTTGGTAACCCATGACCTCCTTAGGTGGACTTCCACCCTGCGGTTAACTCCTTCAGTCCGCATATTTTCCCATGAGTTCTCCCCTGATGGCGAGACCATGTGGTGTTTGCACTAATTCCTCCCTATGGTAGGATAGTGCTCTCTGTGGCGTTTTTCCCCCAGGGGGGATTAATGCTTACCCAGTGGCCCTTACGGTGCCGGGCGGCTTCTCGCTGTTAGAGAATTAGGCCCCGCTTGTGACGGCCGGTGGCAGGGGCTTCCCACCTTTTCTTCAAAAGCTCTGGGACCCCCTCCCTCTCCACTGGATGGTTACAATTCCGCGCTAGCGCTCACATCTGACTCGCCCAGGCCAGTCAACGTCAGTCCGCTGGAAATTGCGCTGCGCAGCGCTGCGGCATTTTCCATAGGAACCCCATCTGTCGGCTCGACACAACGTCGAGAGACCGACAGAAAGGAAACGTCTTGGTTACGGATGTAACCTCAGTTCCCTGATGTAGGGAACGAGACGTTGTGTCCCTCATGCCACAACACTGGCCGCCCACAGTAGTGGTCGGGGGATGCTCAGGCTCCTCAGACCAAGAGGTGAATGAATGCTGCATGCCGTGTTCCTTATATACCCGGATGTCCGGGGAGGAGTCCAGCATGCAAATTTCATTCACCAATTTCCATTGGCCTTTTCAAAATAATCAGAAGATGATAGGTACTCAAGTCAAACCCCATCTGTCGGCTCGACACAACGTCTCGTTCCCTCCATCAGGGAACTGAGGTTACATCCGTAACCAAAACGTTTTCTCTAGGAAAGAAGTTGTTCCCCATGCAACATTTTAAGTTGCACCATTGCTTGGCCTCTTGCATCAAGACATCCAACTGTATGGATTGCTGGACATGCTTATGGAAAGGATCTCTGCAAGAGACAACGCAGTAAGTTAAATTTCTTTACCAGCATTGTTTTTTGAACACGTTTGTAATTCTGTCGACTTGCATTTTGCATTTTTTCCAGCATGATGTTGACTACATCCTCAGCCACGTTTCTCCTGAAATTAGTGAAGAGAGAGTTCCACAGCTTTGGTAAAGTGGAAGGAAAGATCATAAGCTACTTCAAAATATTTCCTTCAAGAAACGTGGAGGTGGGCTTTGCATTGTATACTGCATCTAAAATTTGCTAACTCAAAGGCTATCCAAGATATGACTTTCCTCATCAGAACAGCAATGAATGGCTCCATCTAATACAAGTGCATGGCCATCAATTTAAGATTGTCAAAAACACATTTTAGCATTTATTGAGTGCAGTGGATCAGTGAATTTCATCTAAAGCGAATCTATACATTTCAGTAAAAACAAGCTGCTAACTAAAACTTGAACTCAGATCAATGTTGTTGTGTCATGACCAACAGTTTCAGAAAGCTAACAGATGAAGTTAAAACTTTTTTACCAACATTGATTGATTAGACTTGTGTGGATAACTTGAATGGACAAATGTGAATTTTTGAACCACCAAAAAAGACAATTCTCTTGCAGATGTAATACTTTTTCCGTTATAATTAATACTTAATTTAATACTTTTTTTTAGTATATTGTATTAATGTACTCTATTAAACCAGTCTCATTACGTTCCTGTAGTGATGTTTGCTTTTTTTACTCCGTGAAGATGCAGCAGAAGTAGAAACTAGGTCATCTCACCTCAATCTCTTAAGGACTTTTATATTTGCATTATATTATTTATGTTCCATTTTATTTTACTGTGACGAGGGAGGCGTGACGAGAGCCGTGGGAGGAAGAAGCGAGGCCGGGACACGATTGATAATGAGTGTCAGCTGGGCGTCATTCCGGCCTCGTATCTCTCACGCTGGAGCGGAAGCATAAAAGGACGAACGGCAGGAAAATACGGCGAGAGAGGACCGGGCCCGGACATTAGTTAAGTTTTGTTTAAGTTTGTTTATGTTTGTGTGGCCAGCAGTCGTCCTTGAGGGGCTGCCGGCCTGTTTTATGGCTGTTTATGGTTTATTTGTTTTTGAATTAAAGTTTGTTAAATGTTCGCCGGTTCCCGCCTCCTTCCTTTCCGTTTTATTGAACTATATTACAGTGGTGCCGAAACCCGGGAGGAAGGAGGGACATGCTGTTGAAGAGCCCTCGCCGCGAGGGGTCTCGCGGTGCTGCGGAGTTGAGCAGCGCGGACGAGGGATGTCCGCCAACGGCTGCCCGAGGCGGTGGTGCTGGAGCGTGTGCCCGGATGGGATGAGGAGCTCGCTGCCGTCTGCCGGAAAGGAGAGGAGCAGGAAGCGGGGGACTCGCTACTGGCTGCCCTCAGCCGGAAGAGCCATTGCCGGCCGCCAGGGGGCGGAGAAGGCGCGAGCCGTCGACCGAGCGTCCAGTACCACCGCATGGCACCGCGAGGAAGAGCCTCTCGGCTGGCTGAGGACCGAGCGGCAGCGTGTCGGGGAACCGGACCAAATTTTTTTTTTTCTGTTTCCTCTCTCCCCTCTCTCGCCCCTGTCGTTCCTGGTGCTTCCATCTCCGTTCTCTCGTCTCGTCTGTCCATACCCCTAGGCGCTGGGGCCATTGAGACTGGCCCCCCGGGGGGGAGTAAGCACAGTCTCGTGGGTGCCCCCCGGCCTGTGAGGGGCGATGGGGGTATGTGACGAGGGAGGCGTGATGAGAGCTGTGGGAGGAAGAAGCGAGGCCGGGACACGATTGATGAGTGTCAGCTGGGCGTCATTCCGGCCTCGTATCTCTCACGGAGGAGCGGAAGCATAAAAGGATGAACGGCAGGAGAATAGGGCAAGAGAGGACCGGGCCCGGACATTAGTTAAGTTTTGTTTAAGTTTGTTTATGTTTGTGTGGCCGGCAGTCGTCCGTGAGGGGCTGCCGGCCTGTTTTATGGCTGTTTATGGTTTATTTGTTTTTGAATTAAAGTTTGTTAAATGTTCGCCGGTTCCCGCCTCCTTCCTTTCCGTTTTATTGAACTATATTACATTTACATTTTGGAGTTACTTTTGATTTAAGATAGATATCATCGCTGTCGGGTGGAAATCTCGTAAATTTTATTTTCCATTATTATTATTGGTCACTCTGTTTACCACTACTGTAAGGTTTTGGCATTGTTATTTAAATAAAGCCTTCTGAAAGTGAATGCTTTTATTTTATTTTCAGGCAAAATGTGTTAATTTATACATCACTTACTATTATTTATGAATGAACTCCTTTTGTATTACAGTCTTTCACGTGCATTACGCTCTCAGGCATCCTGTCCGTTGGTAATACCTAGAATTTCAAAATCAAGTGCAGGTGGTAGATCCTTTTCCTATCTAGCGCCTAAACTTTGGAATAGTCTTCCCTGCACTGTCCGGGAGGCAGACACATTCTGTCAGTTTAAATATAGACTAAAGATGCATCTTTTTAATCTTGCATACACTAGACTTCCATAATATAAATCTTCTGAGGGTTTAGGCTGCATTAGTTAGATCAACCAGAACCAAAAACACAACTGATGTACTTGTTGCGTCAAAGAGTGCAGAACAGTACTCTACTCTCAGCCAGTCTTGTCTCATTGTTCCAAGGTTATCTATCATGGCTCTGCTTCATTTAGTCATGTTTTTCTTGGTGCTGTAGCAGAGTCATGACAAAGCCTTTGGTTATGTGTGGAGAGAAACATATTTTTGTCCTTTTGACAATAATATACGTTCTCTCCAGTGTCTCGTCTCTGTTCCCGCCATCTCGTTTCCTCTTTAACTTTCCCTGAGTGTTTTATCTCCCACACCTGCCCCTTGCTAATTATCCTTTGTCTGTCTCCCTATATAATGCCCTCATGTTTCTTTGTCTTGTGCTGTTGGATTACGTTTATTGTGCGAGTACTGTTTACCCCGTATGTTATGTCGTGTTGATGTGAGTACTTTGCCTTGCCCTTGTTTTCCCTTTCTATGTATTTAAGACGTTGTGTCGTTGTTTTCTAGTTTAGTTTTAGTTTTTTTTGCCCAGCTGTTTTTGCCCCCTCGTGGGTAGTGTTTTGTTCTGGTTTTGTATTTAAGTTCGTCCTAGTGTCTGACACCCCCTCGTGGGTATTTCCTTTGTTTTGTCTTGTTTAATAAATCTTTGTTAACCCCTTACCTGCCGTTGCCTGCACTTGGGTTCTTCCTCGTATTCATGACATTACCACAGCGAGCAGGATGCAGTTCATCGCCTGACCTGATGGTTGAGCGGAGAATGGGAAGCGCGACCTGACAAGAGCTGAGATGATAGAGCTGGATAAAGAAGGACGCGGTCACGTCTTCACCACAAAATTTCAAATTTTTAAACTTACCTCATTAGTAAGTTTATTTATTTTATTTAGCCTTGTTGTGCAAGATCTCTGGAGATTGTGCAGAGGCAGCAGCTTTTGCCAGAGGGGAACTGGAATCCCCTGGTTGGGCCTGGGTTCTCATGAGGTTTTTTTCTCGATTAGAGTTTTGGGTTCCTCGCCACCATTTGCATACTGTTTTTTGCACTATTTGCCTGGCCGGGGGGCTGCTTTAGAATTTTAAAGTTTTACTGAATTAATATTGCATATAGGAATTTATAGTCTGTTATATTTGACCTGTGCTTCTCTCTCCTTTATCTTAAATGTGTGCTCTCACTGTGCGTGTGTGTCTGTGTGTGTGCGCGTACTTGTCTGTGTACGTGCGCGTGCGTGTGTGTGTGTGTCTATGTGTATGTGTGTCAGTACATGTGCATATTGTGTGTGTGGAGTGTTTTGTATGTGGGTGTGTCTGTCTTCTGTGTTTTCACCTTTTTCTTGTTTTTGCAGGTACAACTTCAATTGTTTTGCTTATAGTCAATATGTCTTATGTACAGCTGGTTTGTAACAATGAAAATTGTAAAAAGCGCTATATAAATAAAGTTGAGTATTTATGGAAAAATGGAATATACAAAAATGTTACAATAGGCTACAGCTTTTATTTTCTGTGTGCTAAGCATAATCACCTTTATAATGGTGTTAAATGACACAAAAATAACACAAATTACATCAATTATAGTCTGATGCTTTAAGATTCAAGTAGCAACAGGCTGCGTCACAAAATTGAACACTAAGTAAATATCTCTGAATTGTGAGAATGGTTTATTAGTTGTCCTGAACTGAGCCATACCATGATAGCATACACTCCATCCACATGAGGGACTGTTACTCCAGTGTTTTGCTCCTACAATGAGTCCTCAAGTGCTGTCTTGCTCCAAAAGGTCCTAGGATAAAAGAAATATGCAAGTTTTAGGAAGAGCATTACTGGAAACAGTGAATCTCTGGCTATGCATCGTTCTGTGCGTTTATAATCATAACATGGACAACTGGTTTCTGCTTTAAAGGTGGCATGAATTAAAATCACAATTTTAACACAAGCAGCGAACGCCACGTTCTGGAATGCACCTATCTATGACGACATTGATAGGTTTAACCCCCACCTCCACAGAAAAATATCAACGCGAACTTTTTTTTGTGAAACGTACTTTATGAGAAAGTAGTTTTGTTTTACGCGCGTGAATTGCTTTTTGTAAATGTATATTTATACTTTGTGCACGTAAATTAGGTTTTATCACGTGAAACTGTTTACGCATGTGTGCATCTTGTTTTACGCGTGAATAATTAATGAGACTGGTTACTGGTTAATGAGACCATAAAATAACAGTTCTTCTAACCCAAAAAAACACTGGCTAGACATACTTTTAACTTGCTTACTAATGTAATTTACCTGTTATTTAGTTTGCTTGTTATTAGAAATAATCTACAAGGACTCTATTCTTTGCGGTGTACCAGACATTAAGTTTGGGGAACAACAAAAGCACACATCCAAAGTAATGTTTGTTTATGTTGTTGAAAAACATTTTTTTAAACTGTCTATGGAGTTTAAAATTAGTTATATAAAGGTTACCATTTAGAATATTATAAGGGGCATGAAATATGACAGGTTATTAGCTAATTAAGTGTAAGCTGGTCCCTTTCATAAAGTATAAACTCAAGGTTAAAGATGTATTCAAGTAAAGCTTTATAGCTCTATGGCCAGGTAAGGGTATGCCCCATACAGAAAAATGATTTATATAAAAATATGTAAAACACATGTTCATGCATATTTTTTCAGAATCAGAAGAGCTTTATTGCCAAGTGTGCTTGCACACACAAGGAATTTTATTTGGTGTTAGAAGCTTCTAGTACAGACATTCAACACAATGACAATACAAATATAATAAGATTTACAGTCTAAAACATTCAAAAATATGCATATATAAAATAAAAGACTATTATATAAAATGGGGGATAATAACAGTTATCCCCCATTATCTGAGCAGTTATCTGTTTAGGAGGGAGATTGCCTGGGGGAAGGAGCTGCTTCTGTGTCTGGAAGTCCTGGTGTTTGGTGCTCTGAAGCGCCGGCCAGAGGGCAACAGTTCAAAAAGTTCTGTGCGATACTTGTACAGATACTTGTACATGTGCAACATATATTTCAAAATATTATAAACATGGCCGTTATCACATATGTCGCAAATATTTTCTCACATACATAATACTATGGGGTTCCATACGTGTCAAAAATGTGTTGATTGGGTTGTAAAATACAATCGTCTATGACTACTGTTATTGCCTGTGTTTTGTTTGTTTTTGGTATGCATGTATGTATGTCGTCTGTATATGTCGTCCTCACTGTCGTCTGTTTGTGTCGTCCTCCCTCTCGTCTGTATATGTTGTCCTCACTGTCGTCTGTTTGTGTCGTCCTCCCTGTCGTCTGTTTGTGTCGTCCTCCCTCTCGTCTGTATATGTTGTCCTCACTGTCGTCTGTTTGTGTCGTCCTCCCTGTCGTCTGTATATGTCATCCTCCCTGTCGTCTGTATATGTCGTCTGTTTATGTTGTCTAATATGTCGTCCTCACTATGGAAAGTCAGGAGGGTCAAAAACGTGCGAATTTTAACACGTCGAGAATGCGTTGTTTGCGCGTTAAAAATCGACGTTTATTTGAAGAGCAAACAACACGTATTCTAGGCGCAAATAACGCTGTAGCGGGTTCACTATAGTAAGGAAGGAATAGGACGAGGTTGGCGGGACTGACACGAGCTTTTATTGCTTTGCCACACGAGAAAACAAAAAGTCCATTCATACAACATATAAATCCATGGCTTTTCCTTCAGCCTGGCTTGAGAAGATAATAATCCAGCAAAGTCCTTCGTTCTTTCCTGAGAGGTTCTGTGGTCGTGGCAGTCCGTGTGCAGTCCTTCTCTCTCTCCCCGTTGAGCGTCTCTTGGGTCTTTATATATCGTCTCCCCGCGCCTTTACTGGAATGAGACACAGGTGTTGGTTGTTTGTATTTACTCCACTCACTTACCGCTCGTCTCCCGGCTCTCTCTCCTGCCGCAGACCTCGCTAAACCACGCCCCCCTCGCCACAAACGCGTTCTTGACGCGTGACGTCAGACGTCAATTTTTCAATTTTCAATCTTGACCAGTTTGAACGTGTAAGCGTGATGAATTCCTATTGGCTGCTGAGCGGTAGGGTTAAACCATTACTGTAGGCCTAGGGGGTTGCCTTCCATTTCTAGACTCTTTGCCATCACAACGGATGTAACATGCGAAGGATCCACTTATCTATTTGTGCTTGACGGCCAGTGAAAGTCCCTCAACAAGCTATTAGATATAGATATTTAATAATCTTATTTATCATCCATCACTCGTTCTTGTGATTTATAGTTTTAGCAGAGACACTAAATAATTAAAAGATGCTTTTATATGTCAGCTTGAGTGGACTAGGGGTTAATGACACGGTCCTGTCCTCCTCCCTATTTTGAATCTGGACCAACGCAGGTTCGAAGCTCACTCGTCGTGGAGCGAAATTAACCATTACTAAAAGTTGTTTTAGAAAACCTCTAGCCACAGTATTAAGCCCTCTCCATAGATATATAAGTTTATAATTTGTTAACTTTATTAATCATTATATTTATTCATGTTGAATCATTTTTAGCATTTATTGGTAATATTAGGTTTCACACCCCACCCCGGACCTCACTAATTTTCAAACCTTGGCTATGGCCATGAGTCTGTGGTATACTGTATGAATATTTTGTTTTACACGTTCTTGATAAGAAAATCAAGCACATATAGGCTGTTTCGCCGGATAACAATAAAGCCGACAACGGCTCACCCCGTGACTCCGTACGAAAGTATAGCTTTTGCTCCGATCGAAGGGGGTTCGAATTCACCTATTGCCAAAAGTATTCTTCTCCTTTTCCCATTACTAATCAGAGTGGAAAGGCGTTTGTTTTCAGCACAAATAAAGAAAACGACACAATAAATAACTAACCGTTTATCTGGTAGGGTAGAGAGGGCTTTAACTATCCCAATAATGTGGCTTTCATTTAATAAATATGATAATTTTCACTCAAAATGTTATTATTGCATGCTGTTTTATAATGTACACAATAATGAGGTGCAAATATATGCTACTGTAGGCCTATGTATATATTTATATATATAAATACAGTAGGCCAAGGGGGTCGCCTGCCGCCGCTCACAGATTCGGATAGTGGTTTTATGAATTTTTTAGTTTAGCAGATAAAATAATTGTAATTTCATATTAAAATTAACCAATGAATCATTTAAAATCATTTAAATAAATTAAATGTGAAAAATTGGATGTAAGTGCAAATAAAGTCTAGAAGAAGAAAGAGGAGAGCCTGGAAGCATGGCCTAGTGGCCTGAACCCCAAAGCTCAAGTAAAAAGGAAGAGAATGAAGTAAGGGCAGAACTCAAGAGCAGAGCTCAAGGAGAACAGCCCAGAGGAGAAGAGCCAGAGAGAGCAGAGAGAGCAGCTTCCAGTGAGAAGAAGAAGAGACAGCTCATATCTTATCCCTTTGAAAAGATTCCATTTAAATCGAATATGGCCCAAAACACACAGTATTTTGTAATTGTTTTGCTGTGGAGTCCTTCAGGTCACTGGGTTCCACCATCTCACTTGAACAGATTTTGCCAAGTAAGAGATGTTGTTATGGCAACATTGTTGACAATATTTTTGTAGAAAAAGTCTACACCCACTCCAAACTCTAACCATAACCATATACCTTAAATCAGAGGGAAATGATAGATGAATAATAAGGGTGCAGACAGAGGCACAAAGCCTTGGCTAGCTTAATCTTAACATGAAGTGTAACTAATCCCTCAAATCTGATTGGTTGATTGAAATGTTGTCCCAGGGTCAACATCTCTCACTTGGTGAAATCAGGAAAGCCCCACCATCTCACAGGACCTGGAGTTAGAGACTTGCAAGGGGTTGTTCTGTGCACTTCAGTAATGGTCTGGTTTGTCTCAACTGCTCCCCTGCCCATCCTTGTAGTCCTTGAAAATGGCAGGAAAAGCCATCACAGAGTTCATACCCTGGCCACAATCCTTTTGAACTGTTGCCCTCTAGCCAATGCTTCACATGAACTACAAGAACATTTAGGCTCAAAAGTATATATTTTTTTTTTCCCACAGATAATGTCATAACCTATTCCTATCTCTTGTAGCCTATATGTCAGCACATCTCACAATTTAATATTATTTCAGTGTGAAAACCAGTCTACCAAAATCTCATTAACTATGAGTAAACTTTTATTGTAGTCTTGCAAGTGAGAAAAAAACAGACTAGAAGCTTTTCTATGACTGATAGCATTTTAATGGTGGCTTCAATTCACTCCTGATCAATTTACTTAATTTACAAGTATTTGGCGGTTGTATTATTGACAGGTAAAAGCCTAAACCTTAAGTATGATGACCCAATTTTTTCCTATGTATTTCCAGAAAAAGAACATAGTCTTTATATTCAGAACAATATGGTTGTTTCAAAGCTGATTATAAAAATGTATGAGAATTAAAAGTCAAAGCTCTAAAACAGACAATTAATCGTCATAATCGCAATGATAAATTAGATAATTAATCGTCAGCCAAATTTCATAATCGTGACAGCCCTACCCACTCTACTAGAGGATTCATGTCTTTGATGTGAGCTTGCAGCCCATTGTACACTCCTGACATGTTTGCAGCATTATCATAGCACTGTCCTCGGCAGTTATTGATGTGTATGTCCATTTCATGTAAAACTGTGAGCACTGCGCCACAAAGTGTCTTCCCTGTGTGGCTTGCTACAGAGAAGAATTTCAGAAATCTCTCTTCAACGAGGCCCTCCTCAGGTGAAACATACCTCATAATAAATGTAAGATGATCGATGTGCGTCATATCGGGAGTTGAATCAATGCTAATAGAAAAGTACTTGGCCACTTTCACTTCGGCAATAATTTCAGAAAGCAATCTATCGCCCATTATCTTGATAAATTCGTCACACTTTTTCGACTAGAGATATGAGGGGGTTCCTACTCCAGCATTTCCATACATTTGTTTGTGCGATTTCAAAAATGGGTCGAATTCACTGATTAGTTCCATTATGTCCATGTAATTCCCATTGTCATCTCTACCAAATATTTCACTCGAGCCTCGGAAAGCCAATCCGCGTGCTGACAGGAATTTTACAACCGCAACCACTCTTCGCAAAACTTCACTCCAATAATTGCATTGCGACTCAAGCTGCTTTTTAAATTGGGAGTCTATAATACCATCAGCTGCTGCTCTGTTGATGTACAGTAATTAAACATTGCCTTCCTATGACTGTCTATTCTCATGCTCAGCAAAGCGTCTGGTAGCATGTTTCCAGTCATTATAACCAGACTCAAAAGAGGATCCATAGTCACCCTCGCGAAAAAGAGAGCAAGCAAAACAAAATACACGGCCTGTGGAAGGCGAGTACAGCAACCATTCCCTGGGCAGGGACTCACCATTCAGATGCTTGCGTTTGAAATGAGTCTTGGAAAACAGTCTCTTCTGATGTTTGTAGTGACGTTCAGAGGCTTTGACATTATTAGCCTCCTTATTTTGACAGGACCCCGGACCTTTTCGCGCCCAGTAGGCACGCACACTCTCATCAATTTTACCCCAAAGAGCAGGATCGGTAACGTTAGTAGCTGTAACGCAAGGCCTTTCTGATTCAGTCGCTGTTTCTGTTGCCGCCTGTATAGAGCTAATGGCTTCTGAATGAAGAGAAGCTGATCCACTGATGGTCTGCTCTGCACGTGAAGTCAGATCGGCTCCGGTAACGTTAGTTTCCTCCAGCAGGCTATTGTCCTCTGATCTCTCAGCTTGCACATCAGGTTGTGGTGTCACAGGTGTGAAAAATCCAGTTATTCTTTTTATTTTTTTAAGTGCCTCCTTTTCTCGTTGCTGTTTCTCATTTTTAAGTTTTCTTTTAAGCGCGCCACTCTGATACCGCTTGTCCGCCATTATAACGGATTAATCTTAAATTATAGTCGTGCGTAGGACCTACGTGTCGGTTTTCATTTACACTTCTGCGTCGTCCGCGTCGACAGGCAATGACCACTAGGCGTCAGTGTCCACGCGCGTGTTACTTGTGTAACCAAGACAAGAGCCGAAGAAGAATGAGCTCGTTTGAGAAGCATTAGCAGTGATAGTGGCAAGTAAACGGTCACTTTTGTTGCAGCTTGAGATGTTAAATACAGAAGCACAAATAATTTACTTAGATAATTCATTCGGAAATGCGTTTGAGTAAACATGATGCTATCGCGGAGTTTTTTTGACCTGAGGGAGGGGTTCAAACAGACCAATCACAGCGCTTGCGGTCCGTGTAGGGTCCACCTTGAGTTGACGCGTTGTTACATTTTTGGAGAGGTGCGCGTCAGGCTACGGCGCAGATTACGCACAGGGTACGCGGCTCCGCGTAGGTCCTACGCACGAGTATAACTTAAGCTTTAATGCTGACAGGTTACAACGTAAACCCGACGCATAGTTTTCACCAATAACCAATCAGCAAACACCAAGATGATGAGTGACATATAATTTAACAAATAAAATGTCATTCTTGACTGTTATCAATGCCAGACCAATCAACAAACCTTAATTGAAAAATCAACCAATCAAATGAATGAATGCGAGCGAGGCCCCCTATGGGGCGGGGCCCATGGGCTGCAGCCCAATCAAGGCCAATGGTAAGTCCGGCTATGTAGGTGAGAGTAACATTTAAGATGATATAAATGCTAATGTTGTTTGGCCAGCAACCTTCTGAAAAGAGCTGTGTTTTTGTAAAGTTTTGGCAACTTTTTAAAACACATTTGACATCACTTACACGCATTATAATTAAATTGTTACTTTTCTTGTCAACCCATATGCATTTTTGCAGTGCACTTAACCATGCACTTTCATATTAATTGAGCGCGAGCAGTGTAAGAGTGTAGACTCAAAATGATTGCTGCCTTCTGCTTCATTCTGCTAATATTCATTTTAAGTTATTGCCTTTAAATAAATTTCTAATTGAAATTTGCACTGGTGGGTTTTTTTTCGTGTTAAATTGTGCTGTAGTTCCTGTTTCCTTGGTTTGTGTGATCCGACTGTTTTTACCAGGAGTTGTAACAAAGAGCAGCACATTTTCTCCGCTGTAGGCTTTATTGATACTGGCGGAACCGCCTATACTGTATATGCTTGTTTTTCTTATCAAGAACGTGTAGAACAAAATACAAAGACTCATGGCCGTAATATTATTATATTATAACTAATATTAGCTATAAATGATTCAACTTGAATAAATAAAATGATTAACAAAACTTCTATATCTATGAACAGGGCTTAATACTGTGGCTAGTGGTTTCCAAAACAACTTTGTAACTGGTTCTACAGTAATGGTTTAACCCTACCGCTCAGCAGCCAATAGGAACTCATCACGCAGCATGCTTAAACGTTCAAACTGGTCAAGTGGCCGGGTGGCTCAAAAACACGCAAAATTGACATCTGACATCACACGTCCGAAAGCTCTAAAATGCTGCTTTACTTGCTTTCTCCTGAGAAACCTTCATCAGGTCGATTTTTGAAGGCAGCATAGATGTATCCTGCGCTGCCTTCAATGTCCCATATCTCTATATGTGTGCTCACGCGGGAATGTGATTGGTCGAGTTAAAAATAATAAAATGGCGGCCAAAAAAGCTGCTAGAGCACAGTTTTTATTTAAATAAAGTTCTATGTTCTCCTTTTACAACATTTGATTGCATTCCTATCCAGAAATTAATATTGTAAAATATTCGATTAGTTATCACAAAGGCGCCCTCTGTTTATATTTCAAACATAATTCCATTACGCAGCCTCTGAAGGCTGTCCGTATGTGTTTCTCGGAGCTGCCTTCATACCTAAACGCTGCCTCTGAAGTCAATGCCTCATGAGACAGTGAGGCAACAAGTCAGCTGCCTGAGCTTTCGAACACAGCCAACGTTTACGCGTTGTTTGAGTGTAGAATAAGCATTGTTTGTGCGTAGAATACGTGTTGTTTATGCGTCAAATACGCTTTAATTTTTCATGCGTAACCTACACGTATTCTACGCACACAACGCCTTCTCAATGCGTTGTTGACGTGTTACAATTTGTGCGTTTGACCCTCGTGGCTTTCCATAACAGCATTCCAGTCTGGTGTACACACGGGCTAAAGGCTGCCTGTCAGAATGTGTCAGACAGTGCACCAGTATTAACTTCTCTTTCGTGCTTGAATGAACAAAAACAAACAAGATTATGCCAGAAAGCACATTTTGTCTAGTATTTTCGCAAGCACAGTCTTCAACGAGTTAAATAAAGTCTTTAATGAATGCAGAGTAGTGAAAATAGGAAGCGAATTACACTTTAAAGGGGCCGCGCTCTTAAACGTGCTGCTGTGACTCCTGTCATCATGTACAACAAAAAAGAAAGAAATCAATATGATTTTGTGGCTTTAATTGGGATTCTTCTGTATTTCATGTGTTTAGCAGTAAAGACAAAAGTGTTTGAGAACTTTATTCATTTTCTGTATATTTCCTACCTGTAGACAGATAGGGCGGGGACACTTATTATAATGGGTTTGATTAGTAGAAAATATATATGAAGAGTATGGTTCCAAAATGAGAGAATTCCGTTTATTTTATTGTGCATTCCAATTAAAATCAATAAAACTGCAGGTGGTTTGTTTTGATTTAAGCAATAAAAACTACAAAAATACAGCCAACTAACACAAACCACCATAAAAACATGATTTCTTTTTTTTTAAACGGAGTTATCTCATTTTGGAACCAAACTTTCATTCATAAATTATGCGGTTCAAGAAATGTGTCGTTTCTTCGTTAATTTGGAGATAAAATGTGAAATTATTAGAATGTAAAAAATATGTATAATAAAAAAAAATTGTTGTGTGTGATTAGTTTATATTTTTTTTGTCAATTGAGAGCACTAAAATAAACATGTTAAACATCATAAATAGTGTATGTTTAATTTCCCTATACATGTGCGATTAATCGCACCCTTTTCGTGTGATTAATCACGATGAAAAATGTTAATCTATTGACAACCCTAGTTATAATAAATGTATTTAGTGGAAATGTGATTAAACAAAAATTGTGACATATGTTGTTGCCATGCAGAATTCATACTTGCACATTATGATGAGTCTAAAAGTGAGACTGAGGTGTTCTGTCATCTTCCTTTGTCTGCATCACTTTTAATTAGTGTACTCACTCTAAATATCGGACAGCACAAAATAGTTATACATAATTTATAGTAAATTTATTGTACATGATTACACAAATGTAAAAAAAAAGATTTTTATTAAGTAAAAAGACATAGATTTGGACAATTTACATTTATGCATTTGGCAGACGCTTTTATCCAAAGCGACTTCCATTGCATTATCGTATACATTTTGTTTCTAAGTATGTGCAATCCCCTGTGATCGAACCCACAACCTTGCGCTGTTAACGCAATGCAATTTAATAACAATTTCCCTTTTTAAGAAAAACTATCAAAGTTTTTATTCTTGTTATTTGCACAACTTAATTATACTAAATGAAAATGAGCAGTGTATCTGCAAAGAGCTACTTTAAAATTCAAGTCAAAAAGACTTGAAAAAGATCAATTCACTCACTTTAGTGAAGAAGACCAGATGCGTGTGATTAAAGAGAATGTGCAGGATATTTTCCTTCAGCTTAGGTTGCAGTCAGCTTCCCTGTTTTTAGGTATTTAAGTGAAGTAAATTAAAATGTTCCGCGGAAAAGGGATATATTTTGAGCGATTAAATAACTCAAGAACTGCTCTGAATGACTCCGTGAGAGAATGTCTACAAATGTGGACAGGAAGCTACCTAGACCAGAAATCATAAAGTTTTGGGGTTGGGATCTTTTAACTTTCCTTTCGTAACCATCCATGACAGCTTATTGCAAAAACAACACAGCACTAAATCCACTGAGAACACACAACCGTATAACAATGCCCCTACAAACACATTTTTAGAACATGTAAAAATCTTTCTGCCAGGGTTTCTCTGTGATTGTTTTGTTATTGTGTGGGATTTACACAACTCAAATATTAAAATATATAATATATTTATATAATAATAAAATTATTTTTTATAAGTGAATAATTATTTTTTATAAATTAACTTTGTTTGCTTGGTTATTCAGTGTTTGATTAGTCTTGCACCTGTCATTCTTTTTGTTGATTGGTTTGAGTTTGTATTTAATGTCAGGTTTGTTGAGTTTATGGAGGATAAACATGCTAGATAGGTGAGGTGAAATGTCTTCTGTCACATATGAGCTTTAAAGCAGATGTAACACACCCAGTTTCAATCTCATAGTAATGTTGAGTATTGCATACTTCATAGAGTATTTACTTTGGCGAGCCCTGATGCATGCCTGATGCAATCGGTGTGTACGTGCATAACAAAACACAGAAATATGACTCTTTCACTTACCAGTTTTCACTTGACCAGCATCTTTTAGTGCTGGGACCACTCATCTATCAGTTTCAAACGATCTGCAAATCCAGTGTTATCTCCACCGTTTATGTGTTCATCTGTTATTTATGTTAATCTAAAGCTGTGTAACTGTTAGTCAGTTGTAATTGTTTTTTTTTTAATCTTTTCTTCAGTCAATGATCATCACTTCATTATTTACTCTCATTAACATTTACTGTGTAACTTAACTCAAAAGCAAGATGTTTATTTCACAGGAATTTTCTGTAATGTTAGGGTAAAAACTAAATACAATATTTCATTGTGAAAACAGTCAAATCTTGAAAACAGTAAAATCTTGTGAAAACCTGGAAATATTTTTACAGTGTAAATATCTAATAAATATCCATATCAATAGTGATAATAATAATAACAATAATAATAAATTTGATGTCAGGGTGAACACAGTGGTCCCATCTCCTTATCAACCCTCATTTTGTGTGCTGGGATTTTGAAACAAAAATGACCTTTTTTTTATGGTGATATTTTGGTTTACCTTCTGATATTTGTTTTTATAACTATATAAATGTAACTATATAAATATGAGAGTTCTTCTCAGAAATACAGAGAAGTGCAGATTACATCAGTTGTATTAAGTGTAACTCAATGCTACTAATCACAGCTCCAGCAGATGCAGCACACACAACATCTCTTGTCTTCAGCAATAACTGTCTAAGAGCACTGGGACGCTCACGAGAAGATGAAACATGCTGATCCTTCAACATCAATTTCTAAAGAATTTCTACGCAAACTCCGACAGTTGAAGCTAATCCTCCTGTACAGAAACCATTAGTGAACATCCATCCATTTGAAATGTCTTTCTTCCACACAGCAACACCTCCTGTCACTACAGCAAAAACCATAATTATACAGACAGATTTCAGCTTTATATGTTTAACAAACAGATGTTTGAACCCCTTCCAAAGAGACTCTTGTTTTTCCAGCTTGGCTCCTTTTTGTTCTTTCCTATCCTCCTCTGCTTTCTTCTCCTTCTCTCTTCTCCTCTCAGTCTCCTGCATCATTTCTAGTGTATAGCAGGAGTTTGTGTTGTCAGACAGCAGTCTGTTGATCTTCTCCATGAGTTCAGTCACCTGCTCTCTGTTTGCTGGAGCTTTAATGTTAAACCCATGATATCTCTGACCACATTGATTAATAAAATCAGACAACTGAGTATTTTCCCCGACCATGTCTTCCAGTGATGTCACGTGTTTCTGATCTGCATGAGTGAAGAGCACTAGAGTAAATCTGAGAGCTTCAACACCAAACATCTGCACAAACCAACTAATGAAATCCATCTCCTGCTCAGTGAAAGTGTTTAAAGGCAGAATAAGCAGGATGGCATGAGCTCCTGTTGAACATAATTCAAGAGCTCTCTTCAGCTCAGAGACTGAATCAAAGTCAGTGTGAGTGGAGAATCTGAAGTCTGGAGTATCAATCACTGTCACACTTCTGTCATTAACAGCATCAGTGTGTGTTCGACACACTTTGGTCACTGATGAAGAGCTCCTTTTCGACTCAAACACAGTTTTATTAAAGATGATGTTTCCTGTGGTACTTTTTCCTGATCCAGTTTTACCGATCAACAGCATCACTATGTTCTGAAACAAGTATAAAATCACGTAAAACGAATTGTACACATGTTATTTCTATCAAAATTACAAAAAAGAGACACACCTGCTCCATCATCTGAAGTTACTTTATTTCTTTGCTCAAAGACTTTCCATCGAAAAAAAGGGTCTAAATTGAATAACAACAATAGCACAAGTTACCCAAGCAGCACAAACAAGGATATAGGCATAGTTAGTTTTTTGTTTATAATGACCTGAAAAACAATGAAATTTGTATAAAATCTGTAGCCTAGTAGAGTGAACAACAGTTAACAGAGAATCACTGCTAATAAATTAATAAGTATGGACATAGAATAAAATAAGTGAATCATTATTAAATGAACAAGCAATACTTGCTGACTCACACAACCACTGGTTTAAAAGTACATTACAATCCGACAGCATATTTCACGATGTACAATAGGTCTATATGCTATTTGTCAGGATGATGTGATGCGTACATATATCTATAAACATTCTTTTATCATTAATGCTTTCACAAAGTGAAAACAGAAGTTATACCTAATATCAGATTTTGGTTTGTTTGAGATTATCGTTCAACTGGCCATATAGCCTACGTCATATTTAAAATTAGGCTGTAACTTGAACACTTACCGAGAAGAACAGAGTATAGGCGATGTAATACGCTTCCTTCAGGAGTTAAATGACAAGACTTTCACTTCTAACAAAGGTGTGTAAAGGATCACATGATGCACTGAGCAGCCAAACAGGTTGTAGAAAGTGAAGGATATTAGAGTTTTGTTTTCCTGTAAATCACATGCTTGTGAATCCCATTTGGGGCTGGACTTTTTAGTGTAGGACAGAAAACATCAAATAATAACATCACCAGACAGCATACACCAACATTCACGCTTATCCAGACCAGAGAGTTATTTAAATAGAACAGCATAAATGCATGACATAAATAAACACAATTAAATTCACAACGAAAAAGCATTGTTTTCAAGTCTTTACGTCTGAAGCACAAGGCTCCAACTATTTCACTGGAATTTTGAGTACTCTTCAGGTAGGTTTATTTCTATAGCCTACTGTTAATTAACATTTATTATAATTATAATTTTATTTGATTATTTAATATTTTACAGTTGTGCAAACGACAAGTTAAAGAACTTTCCCATCCGCTGTGTGAGAAATGAATTGAAATATTGTTAAGCGACTTAAATTTTTAAGTAAAAAGAAATTTGAGCAATATTTAAAATTTACTAAACTAATACTTAAAACATGATTGTTAAAACTGGCCATCAGGAATTAATGCCAATTGTTTAATTGCCATTTATCCCTTATTTATGAAATTAAGCATTCATTCTCATATGTCTGCTGAGTTTCTTCATTTATTTGTTGATTTTTATCAGATAATATTTTATGATGTCACATGGTTATGTTATAATGTGTTACATGTTGTCACATTTTACTTCTGTTTTTTTAGGATAAATAATAAAGTATACATTGTATTTATGCAATAAGACCACATAATTGTGCTTCATGCATGAAATTAAAATGGAAAAATAAAACTGAACTTGGGTTGGATTGGATTTAACTTCAGTGGATTTAAATCACCAATCTCTGAGTGGGCTACAGACACTTTCAACGGCAATAACATATACGAATGTTATGTGGACAAAACTCACACACAATGATCAGAGTGTACTGTACCAGTATGAATTTAGCCTGACAACAACGTATGTCACATAGTTTCTTTTAGCCACAACTATGGCACACCTATAGGTTGTTATACATTTATATAATTTACACAAGGACTGTTTTCTTAAATCATTTTTAAAATTTTGATTTATTATTGTTTACATTTATTTATATCAAATCCATCATTATAATGTTAAAATTTTATGACAGTATTTGCATATAGTTTATTTGTGCATTTTCTTTGACAAAATAATGCCTAGACCTTACCAGCCATTTTTACAGTAATATATTGGCAACACTGTTGGCAGCTAGTTACTGTGGGTCATACATCTACAGAAGCTCTAATTGAGATTTAAATGTTGAATTTTTGAAGTCACCATTAGTGTGATCAGTATATCTTTTAGTTGGGCTGTTGACTCTCGTTTTTTAACATGAGAGTGGAGGTTTGATGGAATTTCACTTTTTAAATTTAGTTAGGAATTGTGTAGCAGTTTGAACATAAACAACATCTACAAGTCACAATTCTCAAAGTTTACAGGAAAGGAAGATATTTTCTTTAAGAGAAATCCCTTTTGAAAATGTTGTAATGTGTTACATGTTGTCACATTTTACTTCTATTATTTTAGGAAAAATAAAAAATTATAAATTGTGTTAATGCAATAAGACCACATAATTGTGCTACATGCGTGAAATTAAAATGGAAAAAATAAAACTAAACCCAAAGTGGATTTAAACAAACTGTGAAAGTCAAAAGGTATTGCTGTCACCACACAATCTCTAAGTGGGCTACTACAGACACCAATGTTATGTGGAACAAACTCACACGCAATGATCAAAGCGTATACCAGTATGAATTCTGCCTGACAACAACGTATGTCACATCCATAGCTTCTTTTAACCACAACTATGGCACACCTACAGGTTGTTATACATTTATATAATTTACACAAGGACTGTTTTCTTAAATCATTTTTAAAATTTTGATTTATTATTGTTTACTTTTATTTATATCAAATCCATCATTATAATGTTAAAATTTTATGACATACCGTATTTGCGTATAGTCTATTTGTGCATTTTCTTTGACTAAATAATGCCTAGACCTTACCAGCCATTTTTACAGTAATATATTGGCAACACTGTTGGCAGCTAGTTACTGTGGGTCATACACTGTGAAAATGAAAGGTTCTTTGAGGAACCATTTGGAGTTCTTCACATTGCCACACCGGCGGAACCCTCAGGGGAAACTCAAGGCACCGCTTAATGAAGGGCGGTTCTCTGAGGAACCCTCAAGGCTTCTTGGGGGTCCCTTTTATTAAAATGGTCTGGAAACATCTTGGGTGCTTCAAGGCACCATTTCACAGTTTATATTTGCTATTCACAATATTTTAATAACCATAAATACTAAAACCAAATACAAAGCAAACAGTTTATTGATAAACAACAACAATTTACATTGAATAAATATTCACAGAATAGTTAATATTGTACAATTCTAAAATCATGAAATCAAATGTATAATTAATATTTTGTTGGTGATATTGTTATAAATTCATCTTAACAAAACTAACCAAATAATTTTCCTTAACTTTAAATATAAATACAGAAATATTTCAGGTACTTTGTACAAAAGTACAATAGTACAAAAGTCCAGAAAAAACATAGTGTCTCATAGCAAAGCCTACACCGATGGTAAAGTTGTAATTTGCCAAAAAGCAAATCCTTGCAAGCAAGAAAAAAACAATGCTGTTTTCTCCAAATGGGGTTCCTGCTATTACCAGGTGGTGTGAGTATCCATGTAGGCAGCGTCAAAATAATTTCTATAGTGCGTTTCACAATTTTGTATTGCTAAAGTAGATATGTATTTATGGCAAAAAGAGAACAGGAGCTGCAGCTGTTGGCCTTAGGTGTCCCAGGCAGTGCAAGGATGAGCATCAGGGTGGGCTGGAGCTGGGTCTGTTGGCCTTGGGGTGTCCCTGGGAATAAGACATGGAGAAAAAAAGAGGGATATAGATAAAGTCTCATAAAACGTTACATTTAATCATTTAGCACATCACAAATTTGTTTACAAATGTAACAATAAACAAAATATTAAAATGCTGGAAGTCACTGCTTTGGTCTATGGTTAAGGAGTACAATAGGCTATTTATACTTTGTAGCAACAACTGTAATAATCCACTTTATTCAGATTTTTTCATTGTCAGTGAGTATTTTTACATGTGCAAATATAACAAATAACATAATAAATATAATACGGTAACAGATTTTATTTGAGTGTTTTATTTTGTAATACTGAGTGCATTTGCATTGTAGTATGTGTGTGTGTGTGCAATACCGTTTCCCCTCGGGGCTCGCCGTAGCTGGCGGGGTGGGCATGCGCACTAAGAACTAGAGTGCTGTTGGATTACATGTGGTCTCTACTAATAAACCAGAAGAGTTTTGGACCAGACCCAGAGCACCCGTTTCTTATTTTATTAAATGCAAGTTTCAGGCGAACCTACACAAACGGTCGGTTACATTGGTGGCAGCGTTTTTTTTTTTTTGCGTTCGTGTGAGAGTGGCGTGACGGGTGTTTAACTAGTTAGTTTAGCTCCAAAAGTTTTAGAAAGTGAGGGTGCGCGTGGTCAAAGCTTCAAGGATGTGGTGTAAAGAGGAGTTTGATTTCCACCCGAGACGGGATGGTGACAAAAGCAGCAGACACATTAGGATTGAGCTGCCGCCGCCGTTCTCCGGTGATGAGATGCAGAGTTTTCTATGCTGGGTGCGTCAGTTCGAGGTCGCGGTCAGAGCGCTCACGGAGGATGAAGACGATGTTTCATACGGTTACGAGTTGGCGAGAATTCTACCGACACGTCTGAGCAACGCAGCGTTTCTGCTGTGGGACAGCCTTCCCGGTGCCGTTCAGGCGGATTACACAGCTGCGAAAGAGAAACTCAAAGAGGCATTTGGACAAAGACAGTTTATGGATCGCTTCCTTTCGGCCCGCCCTCGAGCTCCACGGGAAAGTTTGGAGGTGTATGCGGCTGAGATCAGCAGGTTGGTTGACGAAGCTTTTCCTGAATATGGCGACAAGGCTCAAAAAGAAGAACATTTCGTCGTTTCTTGGTTGGTTTAGACCCGGTTCTCAGAACAAAATGTCAGGAACAAGGAGCTATGGATTTAGAGGAAGCCGTCACAATTGCAGGTCGGTGCGAAAATGCTAGAGAGTCGATAAAGACTGATTATATGACTGTTAATGCTGCTCACAGTATTAGTGAGGAAGGGGCAGTGGCTGCTGTTCACTCTGGAAAGGATAATGTTGGACTTTACAGAGCAGTAGATAAATTAGCAGAAGAAATGAAAGAGATAAGAATGGAACTGAGACGTTTGGGAGAGGAGAACCAAAAACTGAGAACCGAAGCGAGCTCTAGAGCGATAGAGGAGTGTGACTCTCAGTCTAATGGAATGTGTCTGTGCTACTGTGGTGGCCGTGGATGCCAGTCACGTGTCTTTGACAGTGCACGGAGAGGCCGTTCACCAGAGAGACAATCATACCAACACTGTGAAAAGTATAAGTCGGGCACAGATTATCGTGATTCCAAGGACTCATACTCTGTGCAGTTTTCTTCAAGACGCAGCCCTAGCCCCAGTCCACGCCGAAGGTACAGCTATGAGGATGACTCAAGGAAGCGTGGCGTACGTTTTATGTCTCCTGGCGCAGGGGAACGACGTAGTGGGCCGGGAAACGTACTGTAGCTGATGTTGTGGCCCAAACGCCAGCTATATTGCCCATGGAATTGACAACACTACTACCAGTAATTCAATTTCCAAAGATACTGATGAAGTCACGAACACCAACCAAGACCTGCTGGTGTCTTATGTGAGAGGAGTAATTGAAGGCGTGGAAGTTCAAATGTTAGTGGATTCCGGTTCCAGTGTGTCGCTCATTAGTGCAGAGTTTCGCATGTCAATTCCAGTACTTCGCAATTGCCCTCTGAAAAAGGATTATGTGGCGGCTCGAGCCGTGAATGGACAGGTCCTGGACACGCTGGGCACCATGACATTAACATTCCAATCATAACCATCAGCTGGGGACTGAGTCATGGCAGCATGTATTTCACGTGTTGAGAGAAACCACACAGTCTGTGTTGTTGGGGTGGGACTTTCTGTTGAAAAATCACGCCACGTTAGAACTCAGCTGAGCCAAGTTACAACTCTGGGACATTTCAGTTCCTCTCCTCACCAACAAAGACTTTGTTCCACTTTGCTGCAATGTGTCCCTGGCGACCACAATGACCTTAACGCCCCTCAGTGAGTCAGTTGTACCTGTTAAGGTATCCTCTCCTTATGTGACTCATTGGTCTAGCGACTTTGATGGCTATTTGGAACCTAATGTGGCAGATTCTTTCAGCTTAGTGGTGGCTCACACAGTAACCACTGTTCACGATGGACTGACAAAAGCTCGGGTTTTGAACCCTACTGGACAGGACATTTTACTGAAAGAAGGTATGCACCTGGGTGAGTTTTATTCTGTTGATGACACTGACATTCAGCTGTTTCATGCCCCAGTTGATGTAGCTGCAACAACTGCATCTGGGGTCGCCCCTCCTGTATGGTTGGAAAAGTCACCTATTTCAGAAACTGAAAAAACGGAACTCTCAGCATTGCTGCTGGAATACAATGATATATTCAGTTCCTCTGAGCAAAATACCAGTAAATGCAACTTAATTAAACATTATATCAGAACTGGAGAGCACACTCCTATAAAGCAACACGCGTATCGGGTATCTCCTGAAAAACGTGCTGAAATAGAGAGACAAGTGGCTAGTCTGCTGGAAGAGGGTGTCATTGAGGAGAGCTACAGCCCTTGGGCATCGCCAGTGGTCTTGGTAAAATAGAAATGTTGCGTGTGGCGATTTTGTATCGACTATAGATGCTTGAACAGTGTGACTGTGAAAGATTCTCACACCCTACCCCGCGTGGACGATACTCTGGATGCATTGTCAGGCACTGTGTGGTTCAGCACACTGTATTTTTCTAACGGCTACTGGCAGGTGGAAGTAGCCGAAGAAGACAGAGAAAAGACGGCATTCACGACGGGACAGGGGCTCTATCAGTGGCGATCCATGCCAATGGGCCTCTCTAATTCCCCTGCGACGTTCTAACGTCTAATGGAGCTGGTCCTGAGGGGACTCCCATGGCACGATATTTTAATTTACAGCAAATCATTCGAGAAACACCTGTCTAGCCTGACAGAAGTGTTTTCAAGAATTCAGTCTGCAGGATTGAGACTGAACCCGGAAAAATGCCACCTTGCCAGAGATCATGTTGTTTTTCTGGGCCATGTTATTTCTCGAAAGGGACTTCAGCCTGATCCACGGAACACAGAGAATGTTCTAAATTGGCCAGTTCCCCAATCTCCATCAGAGGTTAAGGCATTTGTGGAACTAAATTCCTATTACAGGCGTTTTGTCAGAGACTTCTCTAAGCACGCAGCTCCATTGAACCAACTTGTTGGGAAGAATGCTACCTTTGTATGGACTTCTGAATGTGACCAGGCTTTCAACTTCCTTAAAAATGTGTTGTCATCTGAGCCTGTAGTGATACTGCCTGACTTTCATGTGCCATTCAAAGTCATCACTGATGCATCCAACGTGGCTGTCGGTGCGGTGCTGGCTCAGGATAGGGACGGCCTCGAACATGTGGTCGCATATGCCAGCCGGGCGTTGAATGCCACACAGAGGCGTTGGTCTACTTTTGATCGGGAGCTATGGGCCATTGTGTGGGCTGTGAGAGAGTTCCGACACTACATCGGACTTGCTTCTTTCACCATTATCACAGACCACCGACCCCTGTTAGCTCTGCGGCGTATGTCTATTGCGGATGACCCGACAGGAAGGAGAGGGCGATGGATTATGGAGCTCGATCCACTGAATTGGGTCATCGTGCACAAGGAGGGGAATCAGCATAAGAATGCAGACGCCCTTTCACGGCGCCCTGTAACACCCGACTGGGGTGCAGTGGAGTCTGGTGGTGAAGCGGTGTTGGAAGTTAATGTGGTGAGTTCAAATCAACCAAGTACTGACATTCCATGTTCCTCTGATGGTGTTGATCCTCCTGAGGGAGTGACTACGGCAAACTCACCGGACATTTCTGATTGCATGGTTGCTCTGCAGTTGCATGGGGCCCCAGCCTCTGCGCATTTTTCAGCTGAACGACTATGGGAGCGGGCAAGGAAATTCAGCTACTGGCCTTCTATGTACAGGGACATCAGAGCGTGGTGTGAGCAATGCAAGGCATGCCAGACCCGTCGCGGTCCATTTCCGTCCCACCGATCACCTATGGGCGGTTCCCAAACTGTTCGGCCATTTGAGAGGGTGGCTATGGACATTTTAGAGCTGCCTACAACCTCTAAACGTAATCGTTATGTGCTGGTTGTGGAGGACTACTTTACTAAATTTGTCAATTTGTATGCATTGCCTAATCAGACCGCACAGACTGTTGCACACTGCCTGTTTGAGGACTATGTTCTTATTCACGGTGTTCCAGAGACTTTGCATTCAGACCAGGGTCGCCAGTTTGAGGCGCAGGTGATCCAGAGCCTTTTCCACTTGATGAACATCAACAAAACGCATACCACTCCCTACAACCCAAAATCGGATGGTATGGTGGAACGCTTCAATCGGACACTGATTGATCAGTTGGTTAAGACACTTCTGACCCATGGTGGAGAATGGGATGAGTATGTGAAACATGTTGCTTTTGCTTATAACACGTCACCCCACTCCAGCACTCATTTCACACCATACTTTTTGACTTACGGTCGGGAGGCACGGGTGCAGACTGATGTTCTGTTACCTACACGTGCTCTTGACTCGCAGATGACAGTATCCCATGCTGACTTTGTTGCTTCATTGCTGAAAAAGCTGGACTCTGCCTTTAGCGGTGCACGCATGCAGAGCGAGGCAGCTCATGACCGTCAGAAAATGTACCATGACGAAGGAGTGTGTCACCAGCCTTATACTGTGGGTGCTATGGTGTGGCTGAACAATCCTGTGGAAAGTCGCATGAAACTGGCACCCCATTGGAAGGGGCCGTACAAAATTGTAAAAGTTATGGATTCATGTGGTGAACTGGGACTAACGTATCAGATAGTCAATTCTTTGGACTCTGAGGAGCGAGCGCAGGTAGTGCATTATAATAGGCTGTGGCCTTATACTTTGCCTATTCCTTCGCTGCCGAAAAAACAGACTTTCTCTAACGTGCCCAGTTCTCTGCCAACATCCTCCTCCCTGGAGGCTGGCACATCAGATGGACTTGAGTGTGTGTCTCCTCAGTGAGACCTGAGGGTTTCACCTGGTGACTTGTGTTCATTAAAGAGGTCAGAACCACATGTGGGTAGGACTGGGAGGATTTTAAAACCTCCTGGCCGTTTCAGTGACTTTATGTATTGATACTGTATTGATATGTATTGGGTTTGTTCTATGCATAGCACTGTTTGAAATGTGTTTTCCAGTTTAAAAAAAAGGGTGCCTTACATTATTCTCGTGGTGTCATGTTCAGAGATGGGAAGCTGTACTTAAGTAGATTTTTCTGGTATCAGTACTTTACTCCACTATTTATTTTTCTGACGACTTTTTACTTTCACTTATTACATTTTTACGCAAATACCTGTACTTTCTACTTCTTACATTTTCAAACCAGGCTCGTTACTTTAGTTTTAATCTGTATTTGATGCACAATCAATATTATTTCTTGTCATTGCGTGACTTTTTCAACCTAATGATAGGTCTGTCTAAAAGCTGAAGCGCTGTGTGAGGTGGCCACTAGCCAATCAAATGTAAGAAGGCGGGAGTTACTGTTTACAGAGCAAAGCGGTGACCAATCAAATCAAAGAAGACGTAGTAACTGTTCTCAGATCTCGAGCGTAATATTCTGCATCATGTGGTTACTCGTGAATGGTAGGGTTTTTTAGCGCGAAAGGACCAGATTTTAAATGTGTAATTTAGCTATTTAGCTATTCGCATGTTCTACAAACATATACTTCACGAAAGATGTACTGTACTGTCAGAAGTTAAGGCAGCTCGTTAAGGTAAGCGCATTATTGTTGCTGTTGTTCATTAGTATGTATGAATTGCATGTTTTTTGTTATCGTGGTGTGTGCGTTAAGTTCATGAACGAGTGAAAAATACCTGCTCATTGCGTTGCTTTCGATGAACTAATTATAGTGGGCACTTTTGCACAAAAATGCGCTAATTTCCTGATTGCCATTTGAAGTGGTCTCTGGACATATCCTATTAGTCTTATTTTCTTAATGCATTTGCCTTGTTTGATCTATTTTCCTGATTTTTATTATATTTTTTCATCTTGTCATGATTAAAATTATAAGGAAATAAAAAACGATCCTTATCAACGTTGATTGACATAGCAATAAAATACTATCACATTATTTTGGAAGTAAAAATTTTGGGCTGGTTTTTGTTGGAGTGAGTAGGTTTTAGTGAGCCTTTGGGCTGGAAATCATCCACCTAATCTAGCAACACTGACATCAGTTTTAATGTTGAACGAGTGTAACGTACAATGTAAGAGGCTAAACATTTAATATTTTAAAGCGAGGCATAATTTCAAGAAATGTGTTTAACAAATCGAGAAAAACAGTAATGGTTACCAAGTAAATTGACTTGCCTAATTAATTATCTCTTTATTTCTCAGTTTTCTCTTTTTGACAAGATCTCCCAAGTGTCTACAACCTTTGTATAATGATATGTCCATGAATGGTCTGTGCTTAAAATTTAAAGGGACAGTTAATCTAAAATTGAAAGCAGTGAAATTCTGTTATAAAATGTTTTGACAATCACAGTACCAAACAGTCATTTCCTGGCTATTACGCATCGCAGACATAGGCTAGTAGTCTAAGAAGCTGCCACGGACCAAGGTGGAAGGCAACACGAAGAATAGCTGAAATTATAGTTGAGAACTTGAGACAAAGGGAATTCTGTCACAATTATCAATACGCTTGTCATTTACACTCCTGTCTTACATCATAATTGTATTATAAATTTGTGTTTTTTTCCACTACCTAGTAGGTAGTGGCACATAGATTTATTCCATCAGTCTTTTTTATGCTTGTGTTCTACATAATGGTAGTTCAGTTGTGAGGTACCAGCGTGAGTCTAAAACAGGTAGTCGTATTGGCTACTTTTTACTTAAGTACATTTTAGAGCCCATACTTTATACTTTTACTTGAGTAAACAAGTTTAGTCAGTACTTCAACTTTTACTTGAGTACTTTTAAACATGAGTATCTGTACTTCTACTTAAGTAAAGGATGTGTGTACTTTTGCCATCTCTGCTTCACTGCTGTGTTCGGTTCATGTAATGTGTACTACTAATAAAATGTGCATTGAGTTGTTATTGGTATTGGCCATGTATGTTTCTATGCTTTATTGTTCTGGAATATAAACGAGGACGTTTATTCTGGAGGGGGGACATATGTAACAGATTTTATGTGAGTGTTTTATTTTGTAATACTGAGTGCATTTGCATTGTAGTATGTGTGTGTGTGTGCAATACCGTTTCCCCACGGGGCTCGCCGTAGCTGGCGGGGTGGGCATGCGCACTAAGAACTAGAGTGCTGTTGGATTACATGTGGTCTCTACTAATAAACCAGAAGAGTTTTGGACCAGACCCAGAGCATACGTTTCTTATTTTATTAAATGCAAGTTTCAGGCGAACCTACACAAACGCTCGGTTACAATACTTACTTTTTTTGTCTGCTCAACTGGAAAATACAGAAAATTCTGAGAAAAAAGGATAAAAACAGAACTGAATATGATAAAAATATTTAATTACAGACAATTTATGTAACATAGGTGGGGAAACCATTCAACACAAACAATATGTAAAAAAAGAGCTATACATTCATTAAAAGTGGCTAAAAGTCATTGTTTGTCATTTAACACTAACGTTACCCATTTAACGTTAGCCCCATAAGCTTCATAATTAACTTATATTCGTTAGCATATCGGCTAAAACAAGTGCTGCTTTCGCTGTGTAAATAAACGCTTTACTTTAAACAGCCAAAAACGGCCATACAATTAGACGTGTCACAGTATCAGTATACATTTATCTAAATAGTATATCAGAATCAGAATCAGAAGAGCTTTATTGCCAAGTGTGCTTGCACACACAAGGAATTTTCTTTGGTGTTGGAAGCTTCTAGTACAGACATTTAACACAATGACAATACAATATAATACGATTTACAGTCTAATATAAAATATAGTTAGTATATTTAATTTATTTATATATTTTGACTTTACTTACCTCCAAGGGGACAGTCGAGAGGTTGTTGCGATCCGTTATTTTGAATTCCCGCCTGTGGCGGGATGTTTGATCGCAGACGGAAGGGTGTATGACATCAAAGCACAGTGAGATCTATTTGTGAACTGACTGCCCTGTATGTTTTAGAGATGCTATGCTAATGCCGTATGCTTTTTGTCATAAGGTGATTGGTCTGCGCAGAGCTGGAAAAAGTTAAACACACATACTAACGAAAGCGCCACATGCATTGACGCTGCGACATTGGGCCAACAGCGCCACAGTACTGTGGTGGGCGAGACTGCACAATAAACACACAGAGCAGCTGCAGTTTGTTTGAATGGAAAGCACAACAATGTTTACATTTTCAAAAGATTTCCGTGACTTAGGATCCACTTATAGAATAAAAATGTTTAGTCTCCAATTAATATAATATCAATAGTAAGAAATATACATTTTTTTTTAGCCTTTTCTAATCATGTGCATGATTTTAAAATGTGTGTTCACGTAGCAGAGGCCAAAAAACAAACTTTGGACTATTCTTATTCTCATAAAACATCAAAATGATCAGACACTAAAAATTTCATGCAGAATTATGGGGGGTCCATACTGTCTTGTACAAGAGAGATTCTCCAGGAACCACTTACAAGTTTACAGATCTTACAAGAACCATTTTTAGAATTTGAGTTCCTTCAATAACCCGCAAAGCACTTTGAGGTCCCAGTGTAGTGAAAAGGTGACTCCAGAACTGAATATGGGGTTATTCAAGAATCTTATAAGTTCCTGGAAGAACCACAAAGACTATAGATGGTTCCACCAATAACCCTATTATGAGAAAAGGAGATTTGAAGCACTTAAATTACAGTTTAAGGTTCTTTGAGTACACAACAGGATATTTGAGACACCTTTAATTTTTACAGTGTACATCTACAGAAGCTCTAATTGAGGTTTAAATGTTGTATTTTTCAAGTCACCATTAGTGTGATCAGTATATCTTTTAGTTGGGCTGTTGACTCTCATTTTTTAACATGAGAGTGGAGGTTTGATGGAATTTCACTTTTTAAATTTAGTTAGAAATTGTATAGCAGTTTGAGTATAAACAACATCTACTAAGTCACAATTCTCAAAGTTCACAGGAAAGGAAGATATTTTCTTTAAGAGAAATCCCTTTTGCAATAGAAACGATCACGGTACTAATAACTTGCATCATTTTTCTAATATGTGAACCAAAATTTGCAAAGAAGGTAAATGAAACCATACCGAAACGAGAACTAAGAAAGACATACCCGTTCGATGACCCTCTAAAGTTAATGTTGAGGACAGGAGGAACTGAAAGTTTCCAATGTGACCCTATTTCAGTGGCCCTGGGCATAGGACAAAATAGGGAAGAACTAAGAGCGTGGGATGGTGAAAGTCTCTATATTTGTAAAGGAGATTGCGCTTTGTCAGACGTATTGGCATATTACGGACCAGAGGCACAAGGCACTGACTCCAGATTTAGAATATCAATTATACGTGTAGAACATAGATCCACCTGGAAGAAGGGGATTGGAGAGGTTGTTGTTATCCTGCTATTATGTCTACAGGAACGACGATTCTAAAAAAAGAAGGGACTTGACGGTAAAGTAATGGTAACAAACAGACAGAAAAGGGAACTCAGGACTATACCCGATGAATATAAAGGTCACACATTAGGTAAGCCGTGGACAACCCCAGGAGAGAATATAGGATGGTCAGTGTTGGATTTATTTACTGGTATGGGAACTATCATTGAGTTGAATAAAATAAATGGTTTAGCATGGCAAGTTTTGTCTCTCGAGAATGATACGTCTCAGGCGCTGAGATACATCTCTATAACTATTACGAAAATGAAAGAAGCAGTTACCCAGAATAGATTAGCCCTGGATATGCTGACCGCAGAGAAGGGAGGAGTATGTAAATGTTAGGAGTATCTTGTTGTTTTTCCATTCTAGACTACTCGGACAACATTACTGATCTTTTAACACATATGAAAGAGGCCATCCCAGATCCAGACAAAGTTGAGACACACTGGCTTGATTGGCTCGATTGGTTTGGCAAACTAGGGGGAGGGTGGGCAACTTGGCTTGTTAGCACAGTTCTCCCTATAATGGTTTCCATAGTGGTTTTGATAATGATTTTGCCTTGTTTGTTGCAGTGTATTATTGGTCTAGTCAGGCGCTCTGTCACATCATTATCACAACAAGGGGCTTACCACGTAATGCTGGCAAGACGGAGCTCTGTTGTTATAACTAAGGTTAACACAGCAATGATAGTTCGACAATCACAAGAAGGTGATCATGGCACAAGACGCTGGGCATCTGAAATGCTTGACGACACTGACGAGGGTGATTCTGAAGATTATTTTGAGCTATATGAGTTTGAACCAGAGGAAATAGAAATGAGAGGTATTGCTGTTGAAGAACATGGATATGAACAGATCCCTGCGAGATATGAGGAAGTAGCCGGTCAAAATGATGAAGGGTTAGCAAGAGTGAATGTAAATGATAGGGCTGTGGCTAACACTTCAGTAATATCCATACTATCAGACACCGAATCAGAGAAGGAAAAACCTGATGAGGAGGAGGAGGAATAAAATTTTATTCAATTTTATACTTAAATCAAGATAAGATACTTAATCTTAATTATTAACCTTATCAAAACTTCTCAACACTTACAATGTTTTCTTTTTATGATTTGAGTTTTATAAGTATGTTTATAATCACCGGTAGTCGTAATCACACAAGAGTAATGATTTGACTTCTATAATCACATATATACTCACATGCTTGCAACTGAAAAAAACAGAGTTTATCCCAAAGATAAAAATCCGCAAAAGGCGAAATTATTTAGTTTGACTTTGATGTTTTATTATGTTTTACTGGATACAGGGTTATGTGTAAGACTGTACATGGCCTGCTTAATGATTATAATACATGACAGACTTAAGATCTGCTGATGTATGCAGAATGCAGAACTCGCGTATTGCTGAGCGTTACACTTTTATGAGCATGATGATGGTCCGTGGCTGAAGTGTGGCTATGCCCATAATTAGCACTAGCCCACTTCCTCTTTTACCTTCATATATACTGGGCCTTTCTGAATAAAGATTTGACTTTGATTGAAACTGCACTTCTGTGTCTGTATCATTCTTGGTCCCTGGATCCAGACTTCTGAGTGTTCCATCGACTCGACTCTTAAACTTAATACCTAGACAAAAGTTAGATCTAAATTTGATCATAACACGTACTTTCATGTCTTGATCCTCCCTCGTCATCGACCGTTCCTATGGTTCGCTTTCGAGGGGCGGGCATATCAGTACAGGGTCCTACCCTTCGGTCTGTCCCTGTCCCCACGAGTCTTCGCAAAGATCATGGAAGCCACCCTCACTCCCCTCAGGGAGAAGGGCGTGAGGGTACTTAACTATCTCGACGACTGGCTAATCCTGGCACACTCGCGAGATCTGTTGTGTACACACAGGGACCTGGTGCTCTGGCACCTAGATCGTTTGGGACTACAGGTCAACCGGGAAAAGAGCAAGCTCTCCCCCGTGCAGAACATCTTTTTTCTCGGTATGGGACTCGACTCTGTCTCCATGACAGCGCGACTAACTACTGAGCACACACAGTCAGTGCTGAACTGCTTGAACCTCTTCAAGCGACAGTCAGCGGTCCCCTGAAACTATTTCAGAGGCTCCTGGGGCACATGGCATCCTCGGGGGGGGTCATCCCCCTCAGGTTGATGCGTATGAGACCGCTCCAGCACTGGCTACAGAGTCGGGTTCCATGGAGAGCGTGGCACACGGACAGCAGGCATATGGTAATCACGCATCTCTGCCGACGCACCCTAACCCCTTGGTCTTCAATGACCTTGGGGGACCCCCTTGGGCAGGTTGCAAGGCATGTCGTGGTGACGACAGATGCCTCCCTGCAGGGTTGGGGTTCCGTGTGCAATGGGCACACAGTGTCGGGCGTTGGATGGGCCCCCGCCTGCGATGCATATCAACTGCCTAGAGTTGTTGACTGTGCTACTTGCACTGAAGAGGCTACAACCTCTCATGCAGGACAAGCACGTGCTGGTCCGGTCAGACAGCACACCTGCCGTGGCGTATATGAACACAAGGGTGGTATTCGCTCACAACAGTTAACACAACTCGCCCGACGCCTCCTCCGGTGGAGTCAACAGCTGACGAAGTCCCTGCGTGCCACACACATCCCGGGGAATGTGAACCAGACAGACTCTTGTCAGTCGACGCCCCACAGAGAGTGGCGACTCCACCCCCGCGCAGTGCAGCTCATTTGGGTGCAGTTCGGGCAGGCACAGGTAGACCTGTTCTCCTCCCTGGACACCACCCATTGCCCGCTATGTACTCCCTGTCTGAGGCCCCCCTCGGCACGGATGCTCTAGCGCACAGCTGGCCGTGGGACAAGCGGAAGTACGCCTTCCCCCCAATGAGCCTCATTGCACAGGTTCTGTGCAAGGTCAGGGAAGAGGAGCATCAAGTGCTACTAGTTGCGCCATACTGGCCCAACCGGACTTGGTTCTCGGAGCTAATGCTCTTGACGACAACTCCCCCTGGCCGATTCCCCTGACGAAGGACCTGCTTTTTCAGGGGAAGGGCACGTTGTGGCATCCGAGACCAGACCTCTGGAACCTCCATGTCTGGCTCCAGAACGGGATGAGGAGATCCCCCTATGGTGGTTGAGACCAGCACTTAGGCTAGGGCCCATGCCACTAGGCGGCTGTACGCCTTTAAGTGGCGCCTATCCTCGTCCTGGTGCTCTTCTCGAAGAGAAGACCCGCGGAGTTGCTCGATCAAGAATGTGCTGTCCTTCCAGAGGGACTCGAGAGAAATATCTCCCCTTCCACACTGAAAGTGTATGTAGCCGCCATTGGAGCTCACCATGAACCAGTCGCTGGAAAGTCTCTGGAACAGCACGACCTGATCATTAGGTTCCTAAGGGGCGCGAGAAGGTGGAATCCGCCTCGTCCACGCTTCGTACCCTCTTGGGACCTCGATGTGGTCCTGGCGGGCCTTCCGAGGTTCCCTTTTCGAGCCCCTGGGAGACACCACTCTTTCTCATCACTCGATGAAGACGGCTCTCCCGGTGGCGCTCGCTTCTATCAAGAGGTTTGGGGACCTACAAGCATTCTCCGTGTCCACGGATTGCCTAGAATTCGGGCCCGGAGATTCTCACTTTACCCTGAGACCCCGGCCTGGCTACGTGCCCATAATTCCCACCACTCCCTTTCGGGACCAGATGGTGAACTTGCAGACGCTCCCCACCGGGGAGGAAGACCCAACTCCATCCGTGTTGTGTCCAGTACGCGCACTGTGCCTCTACTTGGATGGCACGCAGAGCTTCAGGAGCTCTGAGCAGCTCTTTGTCTGTTTTGGAGGTCAGCAGAAGGGGAGGGCTGTCTCTAAACAGAGATTGGCGCATTGGATCGTGGACGCCGTCACCATGGCGTACCGGTCCCAAGATCGCCCGTGCCCACTGGCAGTGAGAGCTCACTCCATCCGGGGTATAGCCTCCTCGTGGGCAATGGCTCAGGGCGCCTCTCTGGCAGACATCTGCAGAGCTGCGGGTTGGGCTATGCCCAACACCTTTGCGAGGTTCTACAGCCTTCGCGTGGAACCGGTGTCAGCCCGAGTCTTGCATGGTAAGGTAAGACCGGCAACCGACAGGGCGTACTCCTGCGAAAGCACTTTCCCCCCTCCTAGGCAGGTCAGCGTGCTATTTTCGCCTCACTTCTTCCCCCACTGGGTGAAGAATAGGCATTCCATCCATCACTAAGCACCTCCTGAGGGCGGGCTGGGCAGAGCAGCCCTGCCTCCTTAGGCCAGGTATCAGCTGAGTTATCTAGCGCATAGCTCTAACCAGACCTAGTGCTCCAGACGTAGTAACCCCCCCAGCAGGGTGGTTCCGTCTGATGTATCCTCATGATTGGTTCCCAGCTTGGTAACTCATGACCTTCCCTAGGTGGACCTCCACTTTGTGGCACTTCCTTCAGTCTGCACATTCCTCCCATGAGTTCTCCCCTGACGGCAAGACCATGTTGATGTCTCCACTAAACTTCTCCCTACGGTAGGAAGGGGTCTCTGTAGCGCGTTTCAGTGAGGAAATAGCGCTTCTCCAGCAGCCCTTACGGTGCCGGGCGGCTTCTTGCTGTTAGAGAAACAAGACCTCCACCTGTGACGGCCGGTGGCAGGGGCTTCCCACCTTTCCAAAACTCTGGGACCCCCTACCCATCCACTGGATGGTTACAATTTCGCACTAGCGCTCACGTCTGACACACCCAGGCCAGTCAGCGTCGCTTCGCTGGAGATTGTGACGTGGCACAGCGCCGTGGCGTTTTTCATAGGAACCCCATCTGTCGGTTCGACACAACATTGAGAGACCAACAGAAAGGGAACGTCTTGGTTACGGGTGTTACCTCTGTTCCCTGATGGAGGGAACGAGACGTTGTGTCCTTCATGCCGCAACGCGTGCCGCCCGCAGCAGCGGTAGAGAGAGGCTCTTAGGCTCCTCAGCACAAAGGTGAATGAATGCAGCACGCTGTCTCCCTTTGATACCCGGATATCCGGGGGCGGAGTCCGGCATGCAAATTTCATTCGCCAATTTCATTGGACTTTTCAAAACTAGTCAGAAGATGATAGGTTCTCAAGTCAAACCCCATCTGTCAGTTCGACACAACGTCTCATTCCCTCCATCAGGGAACAGAGGTTACATCCGTAACCAAGACGTTTAGACAGATGACCAAAAAAAGTCAATGTCTATGTCAAATTTATTTATATAGCACTATTTAACTCAACCGAGGTTGACCAATGTGCTGCACTATATAACAGATTCAAATAGAACAAACAGTACCAAACAGTTAATAACAAAAAATAATAATAATAATTAAAACAACATAGTAAAAAGTTTCAATTACACAAAGCCAAGTCAAACAGGTGAGTTTTCAGCATGGATTTACAAGTAGATAGTGAAGATGCAGATCTAATGCAGAGGGGCAAAGCATTCCACAATCTAGGGGCAGCAACTGAGACCGCACGGTCACCCCTGGATTTCAATTTAGACTTTGGGATGCATAGTAAACTCTGGTAGGATGACCGAAGAGAAACGATGGGCCGATGTTCAGTCAGTAAGTCCGATATATAAGAAGGGGCCAGACCGTTTAAAGATTTAAACTCTAAAAGAAAAATATTAAAATCAACTGTATACCGAATGGGTAGCCAGTGTAGAAACTGGGGTATATTCACGTTTTTTGTACTTGTTAACAGCCTAGCAGTTGAATTTTGAACTAACTGCAAATGAGATAGGGCTAATTGACCAATCCCAAAATACAGGTAAATGCAGTAATCTAATCTAGATGTAATAAAACCATAAATTACTTGGATAAAATAGGTTTTGCTTTAGAAAGAAGTCAAAGCTGAGAAAAGCAGGATTTTACCATCATGTTAATCTGTTTATCAAATATTAATCCGTCATTTAAAATAACACAGATTTTTAACTCAAGGCTTTTCCGAAGAGGTTAAATCGCCAAGATTTACATTTGGAGTACGTGAGTCCGACGGACCAAACACAATAATTTCAACCGGGCTTTCACATCAGACAAGCAAGACATGAGTGCTTCTAGACCATATGAACTCTGTTTTAGGGGCAGATAGATTTGGGTGTCATCTGCATAACAATGGAAAGACAGACCATGTTTCCTAAAAATGGAACCCAAAGCTTATACAGAGAAACAAGAATAGGAGCCAGGATGGATCCCTGGGGAACACCATGAGACAGAGAGACAATCTCACAAGTAAAACCTCTTATATTTACTCTAAAACTGATTTGTGAAATATGATTTAAACCAGTTTAGAGCACGCCCTTTTATCCCTTCACAGTGCTCTAGATGAGTAAGCAGTATAGTATGGTCAACAGTGTCAAAGGCAGCGCTCAGGTCTAGGAGCACCAGTACAGAATGATCCCCAGAATCACCAGCTAATAAAATATAATTAAGAACCTTTAAAAGAGCAGTTTCAGTCGAGTAGTATTTTCTAAAACCTGATGAAAGACCTCAAAATCTTATTATCATCTAAAAAAGTTTGTAGTTGTTGAAGGACTACTTTTTCGAAGATCTTTGTGATGAAAGATACATTTGAAATGGGTCTAAAGTTTTCTGGGACAGTGGGATCTAGGTTTGCCCTCTTCAGCAAGGTATGGACTAGCAAGTTTAAACACAGCAGGCACGGTACCAATCACAAAGTGAAATGGGTGTCTGTAATAAGTGAATATGTTAATTGTTTTTATGTGTTTAATTCTCCTCTGGTGAGATCTTAATGTATTTATGTGTTTTCATCTATTAATTACTTGATATTCATCTAAGATTGTGTGATTTAAGTGTGTTAATAGATTATTTAATAATGTATCTTCAAACAGCCATTGCAGTAGTTTACTGTAAAACACCTACAGTAACTAGCTGGCAACAGTGTTGCTAATATATTATTGTAAAAATAAGGGCTAACAGTATAATACAAAGTTATGGAAGAAATATTATAGAAAATAAATATTGGTTATAAATCAGATTTTAAATTATATTTTTCTTCTTACACCATGTTAATGTTTTCATTTCTAGGCTTATTTAATATGGCAAGAAATGAGATGAATATCTATTTAAATCAAGCCTTCATACCAGACACAAGCTCCTCTTCAGACACATGTGATGTAGCTGCAGGAATCTGTGAAGTTTGTGAAGCGCCGCTGACTTATGACTTAACACAATATTTTGATGCAGGACTGAGTAAGAGCTTTGCAAAATATAACCTGTGTGTTTCTTCTGGTTTCACCCCATAAAGTGACCATTTTAAAGACATTTTATGATGTAAAAAGTGTCTTAAAATTTGATATGTATATTTGTAGCATATGAGTTTAAGGAAGCGTGATATTGTCTACTTTATTTTGTAAACCAGAATTGGTATTTACATTTTAACTGTAGTATATAAGTTATCGTATATTAACAGATAAAACAGGAAAGTACTTGTTTCAAATTAAATCATTGTTTGATCTGTTTTCTTTTATATACAGTGCCAAATAATCTACAGCAATGTTATCCCATCAACATCCAGGACAAAACTATGTCCAGGCTCTCATCCAGACGGATTGTTCTTCTGGGTAAAACTGGTGTTGGGAAGAGTGCAGCTGGAAACACAATACTGGGAGAGAATGTGTTCAGATCTCAGCTGAGTACAAAATCAGTAACCAGTAAATGTTCAGAAGCCACTGTTCCAAACACTGTTTCAGGCAGATCTGTGTCTGTAGTTGATACTCCTGGATTCTTTGACACACAGATGAAACCTGATGAGTTAATAACAGAGATAGGCAGAAGTGTTTATTTATCCAGTCCAGGACCGCATGCATGTCTCATTGTGTTTAGAGTAGGTGACAGATTCACTGAGCAGGAGCAGAAGATTCCTAAGGTGATTGCTAAGTTGTTTGGTGAGGAGGTGTTAAAATACTCCATCATTCTCTTCACTCGTGGAGATGAGCTAAAAGACGTGACAGCAGAGGAGCTCATTAAAGAGAATGAAGGTTTACGAGATGTAGTTGATCAGTGTGGAGGCAGATATCATGTCTTCAACAATAACGGTAACAATAACAGAGAGCAGGTGAATGATCTACTGCAAAAGATTGATACAATGATAGAGCAGAATGGAGGAGGACACTACAGTAATCAGATGTTTGAAGATGCTAAGATATTTAGACAAGAGGAAGAGAGGAAACAGAGCCAAGAGGAAGAAGAGAGGAGACAGAGCCAAGAGGTAGAAGAGAGGAAACAGAGCCAAGAGGAAGAAGAGAGGAGACATAGGCAAGAGGTAGAAGAGAGGAAACAGAGCCAAGAGGAAGAAGAGAGGAGACAGAGGCAAGAGGTAAAAGAGAGGAAACAGAGCCAAGAGGAAGAAAGGATAAAACCACAGAAAAAGACAGAGGAGAGAGTCAGAGCAGAGAATGGAGGTCAGCCAGAACCAAACAGCGGTTTTCTGATGTTTTTATCCAAGTATAAGAGTCATATTTATATGGCAGCCGTAGCAGCTGGTTTTGTAGTTGGTGGTGCAGTTGGAGGAGCTTTTGTTTATGGAGTAGTTGGTGGGGCTGTTGGTGGGGCTGTTGGTGGAGGTGTAGTTGGAGGTGTAGTCGGTAAAACTAAAAGTGGAACTGTAACTGGAGCTGTTTGTGGAGCTGTTGGTGGAGCTGCTGTTGGTGCCGCTGTTAGTGGAGCTGTAGTTGGTGCAGCTGCTTCTGCCAGTGTTGGAGTTGCTGTTGCTAATGCTGTTGGAGTTGTCAGTGGAGCTGCTGTTGGAGGAGCTGTTGGTGGAGTTTCTAGTGGAGATGTTAAAGGAGTCGTTGCTGGAGCTCTTGCCGGAGCTGTTGTTGGTGGAGCTGCTGTTGGTGGAGCCGCTGTTGGTGCAGCTCTTACTGGCACTGTTGGTAAAGCTGCTGTTTGTGGAGCCATTGCTGGAGGAGCTGTTGGCGGAGGTGTAGTTGGAGGTGTAGTCAGTGGAGCTACAAGTGGAACTTTAACTGGAGCTGTTTGTGGAGCTGCTGTTGGTGCCGCTGTTTGTGGAGCTGTAGTTGGTGCAGCTGCTTCTGCCAGTGTTGGAGTTGCTTATGCTGTTGAAGTTGTCAGTGGAGCTGCTGTTGGAGGAGCTGTTATTGGTGGAGCTACTGGTGAAGATGTTAGAACCAGTGTTGTTGGTTTAGCTGTGGTTGGTCTAACATGCAAGACCAATGGAGTTAAAATACATCTAAACTGAGAAAAGTGATTGCATCAGTTCATTTATTTTAGTCACTAAAAACATTATCTCAAAATATAAAATTGAACTATATACTCTATTGGAATTCTTTGTGTGCTGATCTACCTGTTTTGATGAAATAAAACATTAAAGGAAAGCTCCCTCTTGAGGTTAACTGTTAGCTAGCAAAAGCACAAGTGTTAGCATAAATAGAGTAGAACTTCATCAGTACTGTTTACCGAAGTAAAAATAAATTAAATATATTTAAAATACCTTGGCTGATATCACACCTAGCCACAGGCTCTTCTGAAATAAAATACCATAAAACACTAACCTATCCCCCTCTCTCTGCTCAAAGACACAAAATCCATTATTTTACAACATTAGTAAATATTACTGATAGGTTTTCTCAGTAGAGATGCGATGCTGGATCTGCTAGAACTGGTGGAGCTGGTTCAGGCTTAGAGTTAATAACTGATTTAGTTAATCATTTTGCACTAATACATACAAAATCTGAAAATGCAATGTAATATTGTTTGTGTTATCTGAGGGTGTGGGTTTCTATCAGGAGTGCATGAATGTTGTATTTTCTTTTGTAATTGAGAGCAGTGGTTCTCAAACTTTTCAGATGAAGTTATACCACCTTTAATAAAATTTGTTGTTCCAAGTACCACATAATGATCGCCTTAGAAAATATGAATACATAATTAATAGTAGGTCTGTGAATCTTCCCTTTCCTCATGATAAGATACACCTCGTCCTTCAACTCTAATGTATTATTAATAATGCAAACACTTTTTTATTAACAAGCCATTTTCAAACTAGAGAACTTGTTTTTCTCCTTTTTTTTCAAGTTAGTCTGCAAGTTATAGTTGACACAAAACACTTTTCTATAGTGCACTGTAAAGCATTTGTGGGGACTTGCAGAAAGACTACAAACTTATATTAAAGACAGACAATGAGGAAAGAATATTTAACACAGAAGATACGTATAAATAATATATGCATAAAGATGCAGAAAACAGCTGTATATAACAAACAGATATGTAGAGATCAGATAATAAATTTTACAGGTGTGTTATTATGAGGTGAGTTGAGTTCAAGGGCAGAAATACATAAGAAGCTTAATTTACACTCAGCTCATCGGAAGAGAGAGAGTGAGATACTCACAAGCGTCTGTCAGCTCCCGCTTTGTGTTTGAGCTGCCTGTCACGCCTGAGTTACATCAAACAGTGATAAATAAACAAAAAATCTATATTAAAATTGCACATAGGCTTTATGAGATGTATTCCGTATTTATCGATCATGTAACATTTTAAATTGTATTTAAAACACAACATTTATACATAGTTTTTAATTTCCTGTAGTGTCACATACCACTAGGGGTCTCTTCGAAAACCAGTTTGAGAACCATTGATTTAGAGCAGTGGTCTTAAACTCAGTTCCTGGAGGGCCGCAGCTCTGCACAGTCTAGCTCCAACCAATTCCAACCCACACCTGTTTAGAGGTTTCTAGTAATCCTAAAGACCTTGATTAGATGAATCAGGTGTGTTTGATTAGGGTTGGAGCTAAACTGTGCAGAGCTGCGGCCCTCCATGAATTGAGTTTGAGACCACTGATTTAGAGGGTCTTCAAGATCACAGGGTGTGAAATTATTTCACACTGTAAAAAATCCAACTTGCTAAATGTTCTCCCTACAAAGATAAATAAGAAACTTGAACAAACACATTTTAGTTAAAGGAGTCAAATTATTGTTTTGCATATACTTTTGGCCAAAATGCGTCAGAAAGTTTGCCCAACTTACAAAACAGTGAATTCTGAAAATACAATATTGCAAGAGTTTGTAAGTTCCCAAGATGCATTGAAGCATGTTCAATTCTGTGTTTCTTATGTCTTTTTCTTTTAAAGAAAGATTTTTAGTTCTTGCTGGCTTAATTTTTGCTTTAATATTGTTGTTACTGTTATCTGTTGTGTTTAGAGTTTTTTTTAATGAATGATAGTTTTTGATTGTTACCATGGTTGAGATTCGTGTGTTCAATGTTGAGGTGTAAGTGCATGATTTCTAGTATGAGATAAAAATGGAAAAGAAACCTGTTAATGGACTTTGCTCTTATTGTTTTACGTAAAATATGTAATGCCAAAATAAAACTTTACTAAAATGTATATGTAATAAAGCTCAATAAACGGGAAGGAAGGAGGCGGGAACCGGCAAACATTCAAACATTTTAATCAAAAATAAATAAACAATAAACAGCAGTAAAACAGGCCGGCAGCCCCTCACAAATGACTGCCGGCCACACAAACATAAACTAAACTTAAATGTCCGGGCCCGGTACTCTCTCGCCGTATTCTCCTGCCGTTCGTCCTTTTATGCTTCCGATCTCCTACGTGAGAGATACGAGGCCGGTGGCGCCCAGCTGACACTCATTATCAATCGCGTCCCGGCCTCGTTTCCTCCTCCCACGGCTCTCATCACGCCTCCCTCGTCACATACCCCCATCGCCCCTCACAGGCCGGGGGGTACCCACGAGACTGTGCTTACTCCCCCCCCGGGGGGCCAGTCTCAACGGCCCCAGCGCCTGGGGGTATGGACAGACGAGACGAGACGAGAGAACAGAGACGGAAGCACCAGGAACCACAGGGGCGAGAGAGGGGAGAGAGGAAACAGAAAAAAAAATTTTGGTCCGGTTCCCCGACACGCTGTCGCTTGGTCCTCAGCCAGCCGAGAGGCTCTTCCTCGCGGTGCCATGCGGTGGTACTGGACGCCACCTCGCTCCTCCTCCGCCCCCTGCCGGCCAGCGATGGCTCCTCCGGCTGAGGGCGGCAGGAAGTCCCCCGCTTCCTGCTCCTCCCCTGTACGGCGGACGGCAGCAGGCTCCGGCCCACGGCAAGCGGGGCTGATTCCTCCGCTCCCTCCCGGAAGGCAGCCACCCCACCTGAGGGCACCCGGTAGTAGGTCCCCCGCTTCCTGCACACGCTCCAGCACCGCCGCCTCGGGAAGCCGCTCGCGGACATCCCTCGTCCACGCTGCCCGAACTCTTCGGCACTGCGATCCCCCTCATCGGCGAGGACTCACTGACAGCAAGTCACTCCTTCCTCCCGGGTTTCGGCACCACTGTAATAAACTCAACAAACGGGAAGGAAGGAGGCGGGAACCGGCGAACAATCAATCATTTTAATCAAAAATAAATAAACAATAAACAGCAGTAAAACAGGCCGGCAGCCCCTCATGGACGACTGCCGGCCACACGAACATAAACAAAACTTTAATGTACGGGCCCGGTCCTCTCTCGCCGTATTCTCCTGCAGTTCGTCCTTTTATGCTTCCGATCTCCTCCGTGAGAGATACGAGGCCGGTGGCACCCAGCTGATTATCAATCGCGTCCCGGCCTCGCTTCCTCCTCCCACAGCTCTCGTCACGCCTCCCTCGTCACAGTATACTGTCCACAACATTTATTATCAATTATGTTTATGAATGTACTTCGTCAATTAATGTAATTCTGTCCTGTGATGTTTCTTGGGCTTTTGAAATAATAAAAAATACCTTTCTCTGTTTAAAGGTGATATTTATTGCTTAATGGTTCAATTTACCATGTATTTTAAACTTTAAATCTTTACAGTAATAAAGAATGTGAGATAACTTCTCAAGGTTTTCCCTTTTGTTATTATTCCACATTACTGCAGAAATCATTGTCTGACTGAAAACCTTTTGAGAAAAGACAATGAGAAAAATCTCTAGTTTTAAATTAACACTGTTCTCTGTGTGTCCTCTCTCTGTTGAGTAAAGGAAGAAAATGCAATTGTCCTACCTTATATGTATTCTCTTCCATATGTAAACCTTTAGTTGTGAGTGAAGAACACTATACTAACTGCATGACAATATTTACCCAAACCCCTTGTAACATTTTAAGTAGAAAAAGCATGTCTCAGTATCATTATACTGTATATAAACCTTTGAAAGGTGAAGAAAAGAAAAATGCATAATACTTTTGTAGTAATATTATATTAGAGTAGAGTAGAGTGGAGAAAATATGCATTAGCAAAAACCATGCCTGTTACCCAGGGATAGAGATTTTAGTCCTGCAAAGTCTCTGCTCCTGCAGAGTTAAGGTTCAACCTCAATCAAACACACCTGAAGCAACTAATCAAGACCTTCAGGTAGGGCTGTAGTCAAGTCCACCATTGTCGAGTCCAAGACAAGTCCAAGACCAGGACTAGTCGAGACCGAGTCAAGTCCGAGTCCAAAGAGGTTCGAGTCCAAGTCAAGTCCAAGTCCAGAGAGGTTCGAGTCCAAGTCAAGACCGAGTCCAATTGAGACAGTCAAGAGAGACAGAAAAAAATCATGACTACAAGACCACATAGTTAACTACTGATAATTTATGTGATGCAAGAGACAGCATATCTTCTATTCTAAGATAATCAGTTTCATTATTGTTTGTAATGATCAAAAAGCAGATAAAATAAGGTCATTTTATTTTTACTATATAGGTATAGCACTAAAGTCACAAAGCCGAAGTGTAACTGTTTATTACTTTTTTAAGGAACTTTTTTATCAGCCCTCCTAACAGCAAGGTTGTGCAGCAATGAACACTTTTGTGCGTGTGTGTGCGCGCCTGCCCGTGCACGTGCGCGTTCGATAGAGGAGCCGCTAGAGAGAGCAGAGGCTCCACGGCTCGTTTATAAGCACGTTCATAAGCACGTCGGTGCCCATCCTTAAATAACGTTCATCACAATGACAATAAAATACGATCAATCTTATCTTTAAGCCCTACTTTCCAAACTTTCTAAAATACTCAAATGCAATGCTAACTCTGAAACATGGCATTAACTTACCTCTCTTTGTGATGCCTTTGCAGGTGTCTTACGAAATTGGATGTTGTCCCACATGTTTCGGGGAAAGTTTTGTTGCAAAAAGTTTCCTTTTAAGCGCACTGTCGATACATTTATTATGGTTTGTAAAACCAATCTGTATTATGCCGCTGCTCGCTGACATCGTGCCTGATGAATGATTGACGCTGGTTCGCGCCGCGGAGTGATGTTTCGTTCGTGAACGAATCGTTCTTTTTGAACGAATCTTTTAAGTGAACGAATCGTTCTCGTTCACGAAATGCAATGACTCATATTTCTCGTTCACTGAAATCTCTCCCTCGAGCACAGAGCGTCTTGGCTTAAAAGAGTGTCTAAAGCACGAGCCAATGGCGTTCGAGAGTGAGCTTTGACAAAGCATATGATTGGTTGAATGTACTGAACGAATACGCCCTTCACTGAACGAGCCTGTGTTTGAGTCTGAACGAGACCCGCTGATTCTCGTTCGTGAACGAAATGAACGATCAGTCATCTCGTTCGTAAGTGAACGAAAGCCCGCTGATTCTCGTTCGTGAACGAGCTGTTACTTCTGCCTCGTAAACGAAATGAAAGATGAGGTCTCTTGTTCAACAAGTACAGAAACGGACACAATGTAAAGATCCTTACGAAAATAATTAATAATGCAAGCTGATGGTTAAATGTAACAAAGACAAATTAACATTGTCATTTTTATTGCATGGAAAATGTCAAGCCCTGTTTACTCAGTTATTGTACTGCAAGCACAGGTGTTTTGTGTGCATTTTGTATCATTTATTGTTCTTTCAAATAAAAACGACTTCATTACGTTTAATTCATGTCATGCACTTCTCTAAAAACTGTAAAACAAAAAAGTATTGGTTAGCTCTCATTCGCGTCACGTCAGCAAATAGCATTCCAGTTCCGGCTGTGAAGGGACGTGTAATTGGTTAGATCTTCCACTGAACGAATACGCCCACACTGACCAAGTCTCTGTTGAGTCTGAACGAGAGAGAGAGATCTCGTTCGTGAACGAATTGAACGAGAGTGTACACTGTAGGTCGGTCATTTAGCATGTGAGTCTCGTTCAGCAAAGCAGAAAGCGGATGCAAAGCGCAGTTACAGGTAGGCTACTTTGCACGCTTGTTTATTTAAAATACATAAACTTCACGTTTAACATAATCCCAGATTTATGAATGTGTAAATGACCAAACAATTAACTTTTTAATTATGCAGAAAAACCTTGTGCGTTGGTCATCTGAACCACTTATTTAGACTTATTTTATTTATTTAATGAGTAGATCAGAGACACACATTTTAATAAAGCCTGTAATCAGTTTATACGTCCATTAATACGTTCGTTGACATAACACAACTCTTTTTCCACCTGCTGGTGTATTATAGAAATGGTCACTGAACGAATCAGTGAACGAATCTGAACGAATCATTTTGGTGAACGAACTGAAAAAGAACGAATCACTCAAATGAATCATAATTCCCATCACTACGCCGCGGACGAATCATTCATTCGAACCGGTTCTTTCTTTTTAGTGAACCGGTCGAACCAGTTCAGCTGAATCGTTCCCGTTTAGCGTCTCCCGTAAACACTTAATATTATCCACAAATTAATTCAGTTATTCACTTTCTGGCGTGCATGACAGTCCCGCGGACTTGAACCAATATACCGGAGTTATTTAATTACAACAACAGCACACACTGAACTGAACTGCTGTGTGAAAAGAGAACTTATGAGCACGCGCAGCTCTCGTTCTAGAGTCGAGAGTCGGCAACAGTTTTCGGATCACAAGAATATTGCTCTATCAATGTTTTGTTTTGAAGGAGAAAATAATATATCATATATCTATAATTTCTGATAAGACAATTAAACAGTTTGCAAAATACAGTAGTTCATAAACGATCGACAATCGAGAGAAATTTTCATGACATAACTTAGACTGAATTGCCTACAGCTAATATAATTCACTGATAAGATATATATTAATTTATGTATCACACAACATTGATTTAGGTTATACACTCACCTAAAGGATTATTAGGAACACCTGTTCAATTTCTCATTAATGCAATTATCTAATCAACCAATCACATGGCAGTTGCTTCAATGCATTTAGGGGTGTGGTCCTGGTCAAGACAATCTCCTGAACTCCAAACTGAATGTCAGAATGGGAAAGAAAGGTGATTTAAGCAATTTTGAGCGTGGCATGGTTGTTGGTGCCAGACGGGCCGGTCTGAGTATTTCACAATCTGCTCAGTTACTGGGATTTTCACGCACAACCATTTCTAGGGTTTACAAAGAATGGTGTGAAAAGGGAAAAACATCCAGTATGCGGCAGTCCTGTGGGCGAAAATGCCTTGTTGATGCTAGAGGTCAGAGGAGAATGGGCCGACTGATTCAAGCTGATAGAAGAGCAACTTTGACTGAAATAACCACTCGTTACAACCGAGGTATGCAGCAAAGCATTTGTGAAGCCACAACACGCACAACCTTGAGGCAGATGGGCTACAACAGCAGAAGACCCCACCGGGTACCACTCATCTCCACTACAAATAGGAAAAAGAGGCTACAATTTGCACGAGCTCACCAAAATTGGACAGTTGAAGACTGGAAAAATGTTGCCTGGTCTGATGAGTCTCGATTTCTGTTGAGACATTCAAATGGTAGAGTCAGAATTTGGCGTAAACAGAATGAGAACATGGATCCATCATGCCTTGTTACCACTGTGCAGGCTGGTGGTGGTGGTGTAATGGTGTGGGGGATGTTTTCTTGGCACACTTTAGGCCCCTTAGTGCCAATTGGGCATCGTTTAAATGCCACGGCCTACCTGAGCATTGTTTCTGACCATGTCCATCCCTTTATGACCACCATGTACCCATCCTCTAATGGCTACTTCCAGCAGGATAATGCACCATGTCACAAAGCTCGAATCATTTCAAATTGGTTTCTTGAACATGACAATGAGTTCACTGTACTAGAATGGCCCCCACAGTCACCAGATCTCAACCCGATAGAACATCTTTGGGATGTGGTGGAACGGGAGCTTCGTGCCCTGGATGTGCATCCCACAAATCTCCATCAACTGCAAGATGCTATCCTATCAATATGGGCCAACATTTCTAAAGAATGCTTTCAGCACCTTGTTGAATCAATGCCACGTAGAATTAAGGCAGTTCTGAAGGCGAAAGGGGGTCAAACACCGTATTAGTATGGTGTTCCTAATAATCCTTTAGGTGAGTGTATATATACAGGCATTCCTGGTCATTTTGAAAATGTGTTAATGTTGTTGGATCTCTAATATTCATCATGTTTGCACGTTAGATAAAAGCATCCAGTATGAATATAATTAAGTGATTTCCTGAATAATCATAAACATTGTTACAAAACCTTTAATGTAAACTACAGCACTGTTAAATCATGTTAAATCAAAATATGAAAAGAAGAAGAGTCACAGCATCATGTGACAGACAGCAGGAAGTTTCATGTGACTTTATGTGTGAGGTGCAGAGACTGACAGTAACACAAATCTACAGCTCACATCACACACAACATCAACACACATGATCTGACTTCACAAACATGAACACACACCTGCTTCTCATCTTCATCATCATTTCAGGTCAAATATATACTGTATAATGACAATAGTTATAAAACATACAGGATAATAATAATATAATTAATGTTAAAATAATATAATTTTATAATTGTGTTCACGTTGAATATTCTTGTTTGTTTGTTTTAGGTGTGATGACTGCAGATCAGATCGGTCCAAATCAAGAATCAATAATCATAAAGAAAGAACAGGAGACTGTGATCTTGAGCTGTTCATATGACACCAGCAGCAGTTATGTTAGACTTTACTGGTACAGACAATATCCAAACAGAGAACTTCAGTATTTAATATATAAACCTGCTCGATCGGCTGCTGGTGCTGGTGGGAACCCTTCTGATCCTCGGTTTAGTTCGACTACATCACACACAACCACTGACCTCACTATTAACACTGTGACTCTGTCAGATTCAGCTCTATATTACTGTGCTCTGAGACCTGTAGCCCAGTGATACAAAGTCTATGTGACGCTGTACAAAAACTGAAATTCATTTTCACTTTTATCTTAAACCACATCAAACCCACAATCTATAACACATAATAATGATGACACAACACCTGTGTGTGGTTGTGTATAAAATTCAACTCATTCAAGTACAGTAGATATCAGTAATAATACATTCACTCTTTTCAGGCGACATCAGCAGATTTTGACGTGTAATGACAGATCACCTGATTTATGAGATTCATACGGTTCATTACCTGCAGCTCTGTCACAGAGAGACACATGTGAACATAGAAGACAAACAAATCAATAATAAAATGTTGTTCACATAAATCAAATAAACAGGCAAGTAATTTAAGATTAATAAAATAAATGAATCTGATTTCACACTGTAAAAAATGTCCGTAACATTACAATGAAATTCTGTAGTTTTTAAAACAACTGGCAGCTGTGGTTACCTGGAAATTCTGTAAAAATACGAAAAAAACATGTAAACCGTTTACAGTTTAAAATGAAAATTACAGAAAATATTTGAATGTTTTACAATCCTTAACTGTTTGTTTGACTGCAAAGACTTTTATTTTCAGTCTAACTGTTAAATAATGAATGAGTGCTTTTTAGGACTGGGTATAGTGCTTTTTTATTATTTGTACAGGTTTTTTTATGTTTGATGTTGAGTTGTGATGTTGTGATGTGTTTATTATTAATGTGTTTTTGGTGTATTTGTGCACTGGCACATTCAGTCCAAATCAAACTTCTCCATTGGGGACAATAGAGTTTATTTAATTTCATTTGAAAGTCCCATGAAACAGAAATGGCAACCGCCTTTAATATTCTGATGTATTTCCGAGTGAAACGAAATAATTAAATGTGAAAATCATTTTTTCAGTTTTTCCATATTTTTCCAGAAATTTTCTGGCATCCCTGCTGCCAGAAAATTACCCTTTTTTCACAGAATCTTTTTTAACTGTGAATGTTGATTATGTAGACTAATGTAGATCGCTCATGTTCAGCAAAAACTATTTAAAGTTTTTCACCAGAAGGGGGCATCATTCCTCAAATATAAGTCTGTGATATGAGAATCTGACAACACAATGAGATTAAACACACAGAGACTCACTAGAAGAAAACAGTTTTAAAGTTTATCAGTGAAGTGTAAGTGATGAAGGCAAAACTAGTGATTATTACTCTTATCTTCACAGCACATTATTTTGGTAAGGTTATTGTTTTGTTATTGACACTATATGTGTTTAAAATCTTCAATATATTTAAATGATTAATGGATAAATCTGTTTTTTTTTTAGCATGTGAGGGAAATGACAGTGTTGAACAGACTACAAGAGAAATGACTGCAAATGAAGGACACAAAGTTACTCTACAGTGCAAATTTTCTACCTCTGATACAAATGCATATCTTTTCTGTTACAAACATCTGCCGAACACATCACCAACATTCATTCTGAGTTAATTTTCTTTTGGTGTAGGAACAACTGAGCCTGAATATCAGAAGAGATTTTCTGCAACACTGAACTCCACAACACAAACTGTGTCATTGATCATTGGTGATGTAGATGTGAGTGACTCTGCTGTGTATTACTGCGCTCTGAGGCCCACAGTCACTAAACACACTCAACACTCACTGTCTTCTCATTTATATTCAAATAAATGAAATATGTTTTATTATATTGAGTGTGTAGATGAATATACAGTAACTCTGTTACACAGTAATGTCATATTATGGATTATCTGTCAAAGGAATGGTACTCTGTGCTTTCATGTGATTTCAAATGTGACATACCACATCTCCACCACTAGGGGGAAACATCTCTTAAATATTTGGGTGAGGCTGAGACATGAGAATATCAAGAGAAACGATTAATGACACACATCACATCACATATTCTCTCTCTTTAACTCACATCAACAATGACAAAGTGGATGATTCTTGCTCTTTTCTTCACTGCTCATGACTTTGGTAAGAACATTCATCATTTATATTTTAGTATCTGTTTAACATGCTCAAATATATGTGGTTAATAAACTTCTGCCTTAATTCTAATATGAAGAAAGATCCTTATGAATGTTGTTTCATGTTTTCTTTCAGGATGTAACTCTCAGGACAGTGTTGATCAAAGTAAAAGAGTTCAAACAGCTTTTGAAGGACAAACTGCAACAATCACTTGTACATATGAATCTACAGTAACACCAGATCTCTTCTGGTATCAACAAAGTGTGAATGAATTCCCCAAATACATGCTGAACAGATTTGACAACGAGTTCAAGGAGAGATTCAAAGCCGATCTAAACACATCTTCAAAATCATTTCCTCTGATCATTCAGGATGTAGATGTGAGTGACTCTGCTGTGTATTACTGCGCTCTGAGGCCCACAGTCACTAAACACACTCAACACTCACACAAAAACACTGAGTGAATTTGACACATCTAAAAAAAAAAAAAATTTAACAAATGAAACACATAATGCCTCTAAATATCAAAGGAGAAGGACAATTAGTGAGCTTTTACTTTACTGATTTAAACTTTTTAGTCCCAAAATGTCTGTAATAATCAGGTTGAAAGGTTTGATTTAAAGGGATAGTTCACCCAAAAATGAAAATGTTGTCATAATTTACCTTCGAGTTGTTCCAAATGTGTATAATTTTCTTTGTTCTGATGAACACAGAGAAAGATATTTGGAAGAATGCTTATAACCAAACAGATCTTGCCCCCCATTGACTCCTGAAGGCAGTGTTCATTTCGTTGACGAAAACTACGACGAAAAGTATTCGTTAACGACATGTTTTCACTGACGAAAACGAGACGATAACTAAATAAAAATGAATGCATGATAACGAAAACTGTAATAAAAATATACTGACATTTTCGTCAACTAATAAAAACAAGACGAAAATATTCTTGTCCCACCTGGCGGACATCAGTTTGCGCGCATGTGCTGATCTCATATAAACGGCAGAGAGAAGTCTCTGGGAGAAGGGGAAGCACACACATGTATTCTGTGTCTCCACACGGTTTACAAAGCGTCTTTTTTTCCTTCACGATCGCCGGTAAAACGCTGCAAACTTGAAACGCGACTGCAGGTGAGTCACCCCGAAACACATTACGAAGGAGCTCAAAGGTTTTTATATGCCAATGTTAACTTAACACGAGCTGCTGCATAACGTGAAATGCAACAAAGTCAGCCAAAAGAAACCAGCGCCGTCCTCTACTGATTATAGAAGTGATGAAGTGAGTCAAACTGTACATTCCAACCAAATATGTAACATGTTTGCATGACTAAAGAAATGTAATACAATTTATTTGAAAGCTATTTCTCATTCATTGCTGTATCAAGCAGAGACAGTGCAGCTCTTTCTTCAAAGAGGCATGCCATGAGCAGAGGTGTATTAAGACCTCTTGGTGCCCCTGGGCAACAGCCCCAGAGGTGCCCCCCATCAACCCACCTACCCACACGCATGAATCCACTCATTAAAATATGTATATATTAAAAGATTTTATAAGAATGAAACTCAGCAATTTACAATATACTATTTTACAAGAATTACACATTAACATGACACTTTTGTAGAATAGAACACAAAAACAACTCTTTTCCATTAAGTATTTTTAACAATTAGGCCTACTGTAGTTAAGGGGCACCTGCTTTGTGTTGTAATGTTACATTTCAGGTTTTGATGTAGTGAAAAAAAATCACTAACATTTTTTTAACAGGTGTAAATGTTGTGCGTGCCACAAAGTGGGGGTCTATGTGACGCTGTACAAAAACTGAAATTCATTTTCACTTTAATCTAAAACCACATCAAACCCACAATCTATAACACATAATAATGATGACACAACACCTGTGTGTGGTTGTGTATAAAATTCAACTCATTCAAGTACAGTAGATATCAGTAATAATACATTCACTCTTTTCAGGCGACATCAGCAGATTTTGACGTGTAATGACAGATCACCTGATTTATGAGATTCATACGGTTCATTACCTGCAGCTCTGTCACAGAGAGACACATGTGAACATAGAAGACAAACAAATCAATAATAAAATGTTGTTCACATAAATCAAATAAACAGGCAAGTAATTTAAGATTAATAAAATAAATGAATCTGATTTCACACTGTAAAAAATGTCCGTAACATTACAATGAAATTCTGTAGTTTTTAAAACAACTGGCAGCTGTGGTTACCTGGAAATTCTGTAAAAATACGAAAAAAACATGTAAACCGTTTACAGTTTAAAATGAAAATTACAGAAAATATTTGAATGTTTTACAATCCTTAACTGTTTGTTTGACTGCAAAGACTTTTATTTTCAGTCTAACTGTTAAATAATGAATGAGTGCTTTTTAGGACTGGGTATAGTGCTTTTTTATTATTTGTACAGGTTTTTTTATGTTTGATGTTGAGTTGTGATGTTGTGATGTGTTTATTATTAATGTGTTTTTGGTGTATTTGTGCACTGGCACATTCAGTCCAAATCAAACTTCTCCATTGGGGACAATAGAGTTTATTTAATTTCATTTGAAAGTCCCATGAAACAGAAATGGCAACCGCCTTTAATATTCTGATGTATTTCCGAGTGAAACGAAATAATTAAATGTGAAAATCATTTTTTCAGTTTTTCCATATTTTTCCAGAAATTTTCTGGCATCCCTGCTGCCAGAAAATTACCCTTTTTTCACAGAATCTTTTTTAACTGTGAATGTTGATTATGTAGACTAATGTAGATCGCTCATGTTCAGCAAAAACTATTTAAAGTTTTTCACCAGAAGGGGGCATCATTCCTCAAATATAAGTCTGTGATATGAGAATCTGACAACACAATGAGATTAAACACACAGAGACTCACTAGAAGAAAACAGTTTTAAAGTTTATCAGAGAAGTGTAAGTGATGAAGGCAAAACTAGTGATTATTACTCTTATCTTCACAGCACATTATTTTGGTAAGGTTATTGTTTTGTTATTGACACTATATGTGTTTAAAATCTTTTCCTGAAGAAATTACAAACGCTTTACTGTAAACAATGGGCCAAAAAGTAAAAATGATAAGAATAGAAGAAAAGTCACAGTGGCATCATGTGACAGACAGCAGGAAGTTTCATGTGACTTTATGTGTGAGGTGCAGAGACTGACAGTAACACAAATCTACAGCTCACATCACACACAACATCAACACACATGATCTGACTTCACAAACATGAACACACACCTGCTTCTCATCTTCATCATCATTTCAGGTCAAATACTGTGTGTCTAATTTCAACATGACAGTTTTAAAAACTACCAGAAAATAAAAAAATAATTTTATAATAATTTTATTACATAACTGTGTGCAAGCTCACTAATATTCTTGTTTGTTTGTTTTAGGTGTGATGGCTGCAGATCAGATCGGTCCAAATCAAGAATCAATAATCATAAAGAAAGAACAGGAGACTGTGATCTTGAGCTGTTCATATGACACCAGCATCAGTTTTGTTTTACTTTACTGGTACAGACAATATCCAAACAGAGAACTTCAGTATTTAATCTGGAAAGGTGCTCGATCATGGACTGATACTGGTACTCCTTCTGATCCTCGGTTTAGTTCGACTACATCACGCACGTCCACTGAACTCATTATTAACACTGTGACTCTGTCAGATTCAGCTCTATATTACTGTGCTCTCTTGAGCCCAGTGATACAAAAAGCCTGAGAGTCTTTACAAAAACTCACACACACAATGATTGCTTTGAACAACAGCAATCAAATAGTAGCAAACCACAGAAATAAACCACAAAGCCTTTAAACGACAGGAATCAAAACACCTGCTGAACATCATATACAGGAAGAAAGAAGAAAAGGGTTGAGGAGGTAGACTGTTATGAACTCTGTTTATGGTGCAACCAAAAATAATAATATACAAAAAATGCACTACATTTTTTAAACACACTATTCATATAAAGCAGATTACTCTCTCCACGGCAGCCATTTACTTTTCTCCCCCTTTCTCTCCTAAATTAAATTCTAGTAACACATCCTCAACTCAATTCTGAATGCTGCACAACTACTGTAGGGTTGTGACTACTTTAGTGTGTAGTTTGATTGTAAATGCTGTAAACACACACAGAGCAGCAGTGTTTCTAACTTTCACCACTAGAGGACGAGCTGTTGACAGAAATCTCAGTTTTAAAGTGGCAGTCCGTAGGATTGGCCTCTTTGTCGCCATCTCAGTTTGTAATTGCTACTGCAAGTGATACGGCGGATGTATTTTTCTTTACGTGAGTTGTGATTCGGCACTGCTCAACTGCGCGGATGAGTCTGATGTTTTGAGTCGTATGTCACGTGTGGCCTGTGACAGTGCACTGGTGAGAATCTTCACTGTACATCAGTAGTGCATAATAAACATAACACATAACATGGCAACACTGTTGAAGTGTTTTGATATTATTTCGGGTGCTGGGTCATATCCATACCTGCCAAAACTGCCTTTTTGGCCGGGAGTCTCCCGTAACGCGGACCGGACAGAAGATCCGCAATCGCGGGTCTCAAATGCTGACAGGTATGGTCACATATCATTATACACATTACACAACATAACTATACTGTATATACATAAACTATATGCAAAGCCTTGTCATCATTTCCTGGAAAATAAGTCCGGAATTTTTAGTAAAATCACAGGCTTCACTTATCCTGAGCGAGTGCGCCCACGAAATACAGATGTGGGGAGGTCATTTCTAAATCACACGAGGTCCCCAGATAACACTAATTGTCATGACTTGGTAGGAATAAGAAATTCGGAGACTCAAATGCGGGGGAAAAGAGGGTTTTATTGAACACACAACTGTCCACCGGACCAGCTACAGGTACCTCGTGAGCCCGTGGGGAGATGACTCGACCCAGCGGCACTCACGGTAAGAACGATAATAGAGTCCAAACAGAAGAAACCTTGACTCTAACGGAAGCTCGGCGGGGAGGGGTCTCGACCCGCTGGCAGAATCCGGAGGACTGTGGTGATCCCTGGTGAGGCGATGCCGGGAGGTGAAGAGAGCGGAGGTCCGAGACGCCAGTGAAACTGAGGAGGTACAGGGGAGAAGAGAGTAGCCAAGAGCAACAAGACACTGGAGCAATACTGGAACAAAAAACACGACTAAGAGATACTAAGACTAGACAAAAACCTAAACAAGACTGTGGCAGTCAGAGCTGGCATTACACACGCACCGGTCTGACAAAAGACAAGAAAACAAGAGGGCTTAAATAGAGGGGACCTAATCAGCGGGGAATGAACAACAGGTGAATAATAATAAGGAGCCAGAGGGGACTGCTAATTAGGGACGAGCAACAGCAGTGTGGGTGATGAGGTGATGGAAACCCGGTGAGAGGAAAGCCTGAAGGGGAGACACGGGGACAGGGCTAATGACGTAGACACTAAACACGTGGAGAACCGTCAAGACGGTTCCACAAGAGTTTGACAAAACAAAACAAACACTCACACCAGACAAGAAGGTCACGACAAGACTGAGATCACGACA